>NW_025766101.1:0-67167 GCF_003918875.1 Haliotis rubra | reverse complement strand
CAGGACAAAATCCACCCGCACAAAATCCACCCCAAAATTGCAACCTAGGACAAAATCCACCCCGGACAAAATCCACCCCCAATAAATTCCAGCCTAAGGATTAGCAGGAAACGGGATGATCTCAAACTCATTAAAAGTAAGTTCTACCAAAACATGAGTAAAAAGGGCTCCAATCAGGCTTGCAAAACATCTTTAATTCTTTAAGGGGGACTACGTAATGATCAAAGTGTGAGACTACTTAATGATACATGAAAGAGGATTAAGTAGTGATCACTAGTGACCTTTAATGTTTGAAACAACATCTAGGAACAACAGCCAATTAGGAAAACGTAAATGCTATCAAAACAATGCTTGCGATGCTTGAGAAAAACAACTTGATCAAAGATCAGGACACACTAAAATTTTAACAATAGCAATTTGAGGAGGGTGGATTTTTCCCTTTTTTGTTAAGAAGAGGTGGATTTTGTCCGGGGTGGCAATTTTGGGGTGGATTTTTGTCCGTGTGGATTTTGTCCGTTCACCGTTTATGGTGCCTGACGCCTATTGCAACAGTTGTTGAACATGTGGATTTGACAGCAAACTAACGTACTGAAATCCCATCATACCACAGAGTATTAAGTGAAATGCGATATTGCACTACCGATATTTATAGTTCTATTTTCAATATCAGAGAAATAATGAATAGATATGGTTGAATAAATTCATCAATCGATATTTGATTTATTATTTCAATTCCATCTGCTCACTGGATAAGAATAATGGTGCATGTGGCTATAGTCGTAGTTGATTAATGTATTGCTATGCATAATGAATATGGAAAAATATGTGAAACACAGCTGTTTGGTCGAGCGTGAACAGCTTGGTTTTCAACTTTAGAATCATAAGGTGTTAACTTCTTTGAGTAAGTGAGTATGGTTTTGAGCCGGAGTTAGCAATATTCCAACAATATCACGGCGGGGACACAAAATTGGGCTTCACACATTGTACACTTGTGGGAAATCGAACCCGGCTCTTCGGCGTGATCAGCGAACGCTTTAACCACCAGGATACCTAAGTGACCCTTCTTTGGCTGGTAATTTACAAGTACAATATACACAAACTTTATGGATAACAACTCCTTTTATTTCGTGAGTGCGACGTGTCGGTACAGAATCTTGTATCGTTGTCGAGCAAGGATGTAACATGCAGTGATAATTATGATGATTATGATGAGGTAATCGTGTGCTTTCCGACATGATTCGTATTTAGCACACGGGCTGTGTATAAAATGGATGTGCTGTATATAAAGAACATAATTAACATATTTTATGTTAAGTAGCCAGTGATTTAACAAAGGGAAAGGCATGGAAGCCAGAGATATACAAATCAAAGGGGTAGTTTAACAGGGGTGTTCTCTTTTTTGCCTGCACGTATTGTTTAATGGATTATAATTACTGGACCGTACTAATCCTTACAACAATGGGGATTAAAGCAATAGTCTGTAGTAGAAATGTAAGTATGCCAGCACTTGCTGGTAAACAAGTAAAGTTTATCACATTTTGTTTATTGCATGTAGCACCTGCAAATTATACGAATATGAGTAATTTGAAAATTTTGTAATGTTACTAATATTGCTTTTAAAAGAGAGAGATGTTTACATAGTTCCTTTGAGTGGCATACAATGTATTTAGAAGTAGGTGAATCAGAAAAGGACAAACTTTATGGATGAACAACTTCTTTATTCGGCTGATGCGACGTTTCGGGTACAGATTCTCGTATCGTATAGAAACGTCGCATCACCCGAATAAAAGAAGGTGTTCATCCATAGCTAGCTAGCCAGCTAGACAGACAGACAGACAACCAGCCAGACAGACAGACAGATAATCTTTTACTTCCTCCGAAGTCGAAGATACAGCAGGTTGTAACAATAGTTATACATATGTATTTACAGGTTACAGAGTGTGACAATCAAAGTTAAAATAGGTATTTTAGTTGATGCAGCCAGGGTTTTACAGAGTTTGCTATTAGTTTTATACATTTAAACCACATTGTTCAAGCTCTTGAGCATATGCATTTGGTAGACCACCGAGCATAAATGAGACAAATGATTTAAACATATTTATTTTCAAAGAAAGGAACCGGATCGGTAAACAAGCATATTAATAATATGAAAAAATGACACAAATAGGTCTTCATCATTCCATAAACTCACAAAAGTGTCGACGTCAAGCATGTCAACTAGTGACTCGATCAAAGCGTTTCTACTACTTTGTGTGAGAGTGCACTGTAAATACATGTTTTACAATATCATAGGCAGCTATGCCACATTCAAACTCAAAATACTGAATGGTAAGAGTGCTGATACGTAGAAGAGCAGCAATGTTATTGAAACATTCTGGCTTTTATAACATGCAGACCAGTCTGTGACAGCCTTGTGAACATGTTTGGTTAAGTCTCAACTTCGTTAAGAAGGAGGATTGGTTTAACATCTCAGTTCGTTACAATGGCATATCTTGGTCATACATAATATTGCTACAAGATTAAGCATGTGGAAGACTGGCGATGACTTGCTATATCGCTCTTTATCCAGTGATGAAGTCTGTCTGTACTGACAAAGTCTATGCACAAACACTTTCTTAAAGACAAATTCAGTATCGCTGTAACATAGTTTAACGAGAAATAGGCAAGGCCTTCTGGTGCATATATCTTCGTAGTCTTACCAGGGCGAGACTGTCTCTGGCTATTGTGGATGATCCACGTTTTGAAAGGCCTTGGATACTTTTACAAAAACGATTTTGAACAGTTTCCAGCATATCATATTTCCTTTTCAGGTAAACGAGCGCATACATTATAAAGAGTACAAACCGCATGGCAGAATAACTCATTCCCAAATACGGTTAAGGCCACCCAAACACAGGCCATGGTTTTAATTGGCATTAAAGAGTATCCTAAGCCTTTCACATACAAACTGCGTACGTTTTATAGTTTTACCGGATGAATAGATTGTAGACCAGCAAATTTTACATGTGTATTGGAAGGTATTTCCTTCTCACCAATGTATATTTTAGGATGGACATGTTTTTGTATCTCCAAATACAAAGAAATAAACTATTTGATGCATTAAAGCGCAAGTGCCATGTATGCACATACTTATGCACAACATCAAGCAAACTTTGAAGTCCACCTGGGTATGCACTTATTAAAGACAAGTCGTCGGCTAACAGCACCCCTGGTGTTTTACCCAGCTGATAAGACACGAACCTGACCTACCCCTCTTTTTTACATCAAATACATTAGAAATGCAGCCACCAGTGCTAACACATGATTTCATTGATGTGTACATAAGTGTATATAATTCTCCACAGTTTACCTCGAATTCCGAAATTGTAAAGCTTATAGAAAAGTCCATTCAACCAAACTCTGTCAAACGCTTTCTCATTATCAAGGAAGGCACAATAAACAGGTGAATTTCTTTCGACATAGTAGGCAATACTTTCAGTTAGAGTAAGTGCTGCCGTTTCTGCTACACAAATTCAAATTCAAAGCTGGAGTCAGTGTTTCAATTCTTTTGAGCAGTAATCTTTCAAAAGGTGTTGAGAGAACAGGTGTAAGAGTGATACCTCTATAACTACATGATCCATGCTTGCTCTTACCATTTCCTTTGTGAACTGGTAAAAATATTACCAACACTAAATGCATTTGGTACATACTCAAACGATACAATGGCATTAAATAGTCATACAATATGGTCAATAACAGACCGACCAGCATACTTTACATGCTCGTTTGAAATACCATCTGAGCCTGGAGATTTGTTGTTTCTAAGACGTTTCACGGTATCAAGTACCTCATCTTTAGTAAACGGGAGAGAGACTGAATCACTGTCGTCATTTACAGGGTTATATACAACATCTTCTACAAACTTATCAACGTGCTCTGTAAATCCAGTATCAAAGCATTCTGCATTCTGAGGTACAGACAAGTCACAGAAGTACATGCTAAAGAGATTACATACAACTTCCTACGTGTTACAGGAGTCACAGTTATAAGGTAAAGACTGTGTTTGCTCTCTTTTAAGTTTAAACTTTTTGTAACTCTAAAGTACTCTTGGATGTCTACCTCAGCTGCTTGGTAAATTTCATCAAATGTTTCATTTCTGTACCGTTGCTTAGATGAACGTTGGTTTCTTCGAAATGCACGTTTAGCTTGTTTATATTCAATAAAATATTTGTCCTCTGAGCTGTTGCTTTTGACTTTAAAAATCCAATTTTTACGGCAATTACGCATATGATCATGATGTTCTGAAGTTCATACTTCCTCCAGTATGGCGTTAAGTGTGCTTGGAAGTAGGAATTGCAAGTATAGTTGCAGTATGTAGACATTCTGTGATATAACTATTGTGCTACTCGATGTATTCATCAGGAGATGAAAAATGTGCAACATCAAACTGTACATTTCTAAAGTAATTTTCGGTTTCATACCGATATAGCATAAACTCGGTACAATTTGCTTTCCCCAGTTTGGACGTTCCCCATGATAACTTACATTATCAGCGTCCATATTGAAACATACTAAGACAGGGCTGTGATCAGACACAGAATATGGGACGCCTGTATCTACGTAGAATCAGAAAAGGACAAACTTTATGGATGAACAACTTCTCTATTCGGCTGATGCGACGTTTCGGTACAGATTCTTGTATCGTATAGAAACGTCTCATCACCCGAACAAAGAAGGTGTTCATCCATAGAGTTTGTCCTTATCTGTTTATATAGATTATTGGCCTTGCTGGGTCAGTGCTTGTGTATCCCTTTATGTCAACTGTTCACCTAATGACCCGGTGTAGCAGGCCAGCGTCCCCCTTCTGGTTAAAGTATCCACCCGCAGCATCTTTAACGAGAGGGCAGGATATGTTTTTCCAGTCCAGGATTACACATCTCTCATATGGCATGCCAGATATTCAAGCCACGTTTTATGTCCATCCCATGTCCGCATTATAATATATTAGTATAATATATATGGTGCGTGCTACAAGTAGAGCTGAACAACGCCGGGTGCCATCGAAGGTTTGGGATGATCCTGAATCTTGAATTTGGATTGAGTGAGTGAGTGAGTGAGTGAGTGATTTTAGTTTTACGCCGGACGCATTCAGCAATATTCCAGATATATGGCGGCGGTCTGTAAATAATCGAGTCTGGACCAGAAAATCCAGTGATCAACCGCATGAGCCATCGATCTGACGCACAACTTGCACGGCATATGACATGACGTGCATTCATATAAACAAGTCAAGCGGTTGTGTAAGAGCCAGACCAAGAAATGATAAAAACACAATAAAGTATTGCCTCTTATAACATGTTTCAGGATTAACTGAAATCGATTGTCAATATCCAACCCGCGATCTTTACGGAGAGAGAACAATTCATAGCGTGAAGCTGAGGTTGGCGTTCTTGACCCCATGAAAGTGAACAGGGTGCTCATCAGCTTTCACAAGAGGTCAATTGGCAGCATACAGTCTCGGCATCTCAACTGAACAATGGTTCTTCAGTATATATACGACTGAACTGACCTCTCCACCATTAGGTAACCATTGCCAGATGCATGACGGTCAGGTTAAAGAAAAACTGGCAAACGTACACGCATATGCAATGGAACCACATTTATGCCACGGAAAGCGTAGCCACTGAAACTATCAGCACAGACAAGTAACTGCATTAACTAATCCTTGTGTAGTGTTACTTTGCATACATGTGCAGGTGTTATTGTGTGGACAGCAGGAATCGTAGACAGGGTTTCCAGATCAGCAGGTGTTCAGATTGAGGACATATTGAGTAATGTTCCATGTTATACATGCCCCACCAAATGGACTCACCCAGAAGATAGGGTTTCCAGATCAGCAGGTGTTCAGATTGAGGACATATTGAGTAATGTTCCATGTTATACATGCCCCACCAAATGGACTCACCCAGAAGATAGGGTTTCCAGATCAGCAGGTGTTCAGATTGAGGACATATTGAGTAATGTTCCATGTTATACATGCCCCACCAAATGGGCTCACCCAGAAGATAGGGTTTCCAGATCAGCAGGTGTTCAGATTGAGGACATATTGAGTACTGCTAATGTTATACATACATGCCCCACCAAATGGACTCGCTCAGAAGGAAGTGATAACAGATTAACTCGACTAGCAAGGTTGCACTGTACTCTGATAAACTAACAAGAGGCCAAGTCCTGTAACACAAACGTCAGCTTTATTTAAGATTTCAAGGCCTCTCTTTCCGGTAGGGTTGCAGTAGGTGTTGTCTCCACGTCCGGAGGTTCTGACCTTGCACAGTTCATCAGTAAACCAAGAATGGAGGCCAGAAGAAAAGACGAGGCTGGAGGAAAAGAAATTACTTTATTAAGTCGGCAAATAAGTAGTAGGCTGTTAGCAGAGCTGAAATGTTCATAAATAGAGGAAGAGTATTGTGTCGACCTGGCCATCATTTCCAGATCATGGAATGTCGAGGGGCGTGGTGGGTGGACAGTATTGCTTGACGTTGGGTTAGGTACGCTCTCAACATATAATAAGCGTCAACAAGAAAAGGTAGCAAAAGCTGACATGGGCAGAGCGTCAAGGTAACATGTCGAGGTAGGGGAAAAAAATTGCACAGTGAGTATTGTTTTGTGTCAAGCTAGCCATCACGTCAAAATCAAGGAATGACGATGGGTATGTGGACGGAAAGTATTGTTCAATTAAGGGTCGATACACAACTCACATTGGGTCAGTTTCATAGTTCATATTGAATCAGCTGTGATAAGTTGTGAAGCTGGCCTGAAAATTGAGGCTGATGTATTGTCAAGAGGAAGAGGAGTTGACGAAAACTCAAATTCAATATTGTGTCTATCCAGAGAGGTATTGTGACCTCCTACACAGTTCAGATCATGTACAGAATGCAATGTCAGTATGAAGTAGAAAACGGTCAAAACTGTCAAAATGTCGAGATCGATGAACTGGCGATACGTCATTGGTTTTGATACAATGAACTTCTCACCTGAAAATATGAAGGCAGTCTGATAATCTCCGTCGCCTCATACAGCATTCCTGAAACAGTAGGTAAGGTGTAAACCTATCTCAATTCTACAATGTCATGTCAACTTTATTTCATCATGAGTTCCTTGGTTTTTAGCTTAGCGCCCACAATCTCGTGACTCAGATGTCCTACAGTGCAATTCAAACAGCTCCATGTAAAGGTGTTGGCGTACATTATTGGGGATACGATTATAATTATACACCGTGTAACCATAAATGATCAATTCCAAGTGAACGATATCATTTAACTATGCTCTACAATAAATGAGCTCAGAAACTGATCCACACTCTGTACTTACCTGCTATGGGCCCTCCGATGAGGTACCCCATCCCGCACGTAAACATCACCCAACCCATGGCGGATGCTAGATGATGTACTCCCACAATGGCATATGTTATTGGGTTAAAAGGGTCCATATGCCACCATTATATACTCCATAACAAAAGAAAATATGATCCTCAACACAGACGTTCGAGTTAAGGGGGTATGAAGAACACAAGGACACAAGTCAGACCATTGACCCCAGAGTACAGAAGCGATGGTCCAATCTTGGGGTCTGTTGCAGCAAATCCCAAACAGATCCTGGACACAATGCTGCCGACACCGATAACTGAGACTAGTGACGACGCATGTTGGAAGGTCGCCCCTTGTTTCATCACAAAATCAGGGAAGTACAGCTTCAAGGTCGAGTTTCCAATTGTGAAGGTCATAACGCTTAACAGATACAAAGAAAGGCCATGTTTAGGAAGTGTGGTATAGAGCATGAGCGGGACTTGGTTGAAGCAGGATTGACATCTTGAGGCTAGGTTCTCTTGGTTGGCTTCTCCGTCTTCTTGGTACCTCTGATGTCTTTGACGCTCGTGTTGGGAAGGTCTCATGAAAACCACACACACAAGACTGAAAGGTCACTGCTCCCAGGAGAAGGAAGGCCCCTTTGAGTCCATACCCATCCACCAGGTACTGTGTGAGAGGTGGCAGAATAAAGTTGCCGATGCCAATGCCAACTATTCCTATCCCCGTGGCTAGGCTTGTCCGCTTCTTGAAGTAAAACCCTAGTAACACGAGGCAGCCAGTGTAGCACAATCCTTGGCCAAGTCCTAGAAATACAATTTAGCTAATTAAAGAGAAACAACATCGTTATGTTTTAATGCGAATAAATCGGAAACATATGCTTCTTTTCATCGAGACTGGAATTTGTAAATTTGGGGGAGTTCAAGAAATGTTATTCATGTATCTGACAACTATTTTTTAATGGTTAATTGCCTATCTTTCACAAACCATGTCTAGGTTTTACGATCGACTACTTTGTGCTGACAAAACAAATCTTGAAAAGAAAAATATATAAAAGCAATAATATCACCGGTTACAAAATTAGTAACTACTCATACATGACTTCTTTGAGGCATTTTAGAAGTTGTATAGGTGAAGGAAAACCAAGTTCTATTCATAGTCTACTTCTTTATTGCAATGAGTGCGACGTTTCGGTGTAGGTATGAACATCGTTATCAAGCAAGTTGGACTTTCCTGCGACGTTTCGGTGTAGGCACTAACACCCTTATCCAAACAAGTTACCTCCACCGAAACGTCACACTCGTTTGCAATGAAGAATTTGACTATCCATAGAACTTGGTTTCCTGCGACGTTTCGGTGAAGGCACGCACCCTTATCAAACAGTTACCTACACCGAAACGTCACACTCGTTGCAATGAAGAATTTGACTATCCATGGAACTTGGTTTTCCTGCGACGATTCGGTGTAGAGCACTAACACCCTTATCAAGCAAAGTTACCTCCACCGAAACGTCACACTCGTTGCAATGAAGAATTTGACTATCCATAGAACTTGGTTTCCTGCGACGTTTCGGGTGGAAGGCACTTACACCCTTATCAAGCACAAGTTACCTACACCGAAACGTCACACTCGTTGCAATGAAGAATTTGACTATCCATAGAACTTGGTTTCCTGCGACGTTTCGGTGTAGGCACTAACACCCTTATCAAACCAAGTTACCTCCACCGAAACGTCGCACTCATTGCAATAAAAGTTGACTATCCATAGAACTTGGTTTCCTTTACTCATACAGGAACGTGTTCATCTCATACTGCCAACACAACAGACTCTCTACCTCATACCAGTGACCACTGCTCCGTTGTATGTCCATACTCACCTGCCATCAAGGCATATGAAGGAAAACATTTATGTCAAACTACGCTTACGTTAAATTCCGACCCACACCCGTGCCCAATGTCCTGACTTACCCGCCATCAGGGCGTATGTGAGGAAGAGCCAGCGTATGTCATCAGCGAGGGCTACTGGGAAGCAAACCCAACGAGGCCAAACACACCGCTTACTATGACACAACACCGACAGTTCCATCTGTTGATGATGAAGCTGGCCACGGGACCTGAATTAAAAGGGAAGGTAGAAATGTATTTCAATACTTTCCCTCGAGAGAAACAGCAGGGGCAATTGTGGACAGAAGCATGAAAAGAATCATGAAACCTGTTTTCTTCCTGCCAAACCAAATTATGATAAACAAGGCTACCCAACTGGACTGTCCCGACCTACGATACGATTTTCTGATATTTTCTGAGTTGTGTTGAACCCGTCTTCAGCCTGACAGCACACTGACTAATGAAAATATCATTTGTGTAGTGTTTAGGTAGTACTTCTAACATGCTGTGAAAATACCTGAAAGGGCAAACATGCAGGAGTAGAGAGAGCCAACCCATGACGTCAGTGTGACGTCATCTTGAAACGTCTCGAGAAGCGCCACGTGCATGACGCCAGCAATACTGGATAGGCTCGTGTTGAGGAAAAGAGCACAAAGCGACGCCACTACCACCACCCATGCCCATGGCTCGAGTCTGTCGGACATGTTGTTAGCCCATCTGGGTCTGTCAGTACCACTGTAATGAGAGGTATGCATATGAGACGTGAAACATCCTTAGTAGCTGCCCAAAAAGACAGTTCTGAGAAACCTTTTCATAAATACCTACTGGGCTTCTGTCTAACCAACTCTCCCACTCATGTTGTCCTCATATGAGGATGGCGTCACAATTTATCTTTAGATATGTGACAGTATTGTTTGACTTAATGGCAAGCTATATAATACAATGACTATACAGTACAACCAGAAATTCTTGAGAATTTAAAGATTGTAATTTTTATATTTTTTCACTCATTACTCACGTATTAAATGTGAAGATTAGCAGAACATAACTCCAGATTCAAAGACAGGTGAACAGTATTTTGTCAAGTCACCATGGGCAGCAAAGCAGGCTTCAATGCGCGGCAGGGCATACTACTGATCAAAGAAGTTAGAAAGTTGTGGTCCATGCTGTCCCAATATCGGACCACCTCTTCTTTCATTTCAGCAATATTTGTCAGATTTTTCTTATTGACACTTTCCTTCATAAGTCCCCAAACTGTTTCTATTGGATTTAGGTCAGGGTCATTGGCTTGGCCAATCTAATAATGTCATATTTTGGGTCCTAAACCAGGCCCGTGAATGCTTTTTGACGATGTTTTGGGTCGTTGTCCTGCTGGAAAATCCAAAACTTCCATAGAACAAGTGAGCAGATGGAAATACATGTCCTCGAAAATATCTGTGTACCGCTCACTGTTCATATTCCCTTCAAATACACAGAGGGGGCGTTGCCCCTGACACAGATATGACAGCCCACACATTAAATTTCGGACTGTACTTTGGGCGTTGAGAGAAAAGTTTTCAGTTTGTTTAGTCCAGAATTTCAATGTATTAGGAAACAGTCACACAGAACCTTCATCTGAGAAAATCACATTGTCCCAGTTGAAATTTCTATGCTGTAAGCACCAGTTCAACCTTCGCTCCTTTTGTTCAGGTTTCATGATCGGTGATGGAATTCCTCGACTTTTCTGCCAACCCATTGCATGCAGCTCAGTTCTAATTGTCTCCTTACAGACAGCCACAGTTCCTTTATCAATCATATCCAGCCCTAGCTTTTCTAAACTCCTTCGTTTGTTTTAGAAACAAGAATACCAAGCCGCCTCCTGTCACCGACAGTCAATTTTCTGGGCCTACCTGCGCCTCCCTGGTGCTCAATGCCATATCCATTTCAATATTTTCAAAACACAATAAAAAATGTGGACAAAGGGATGCCTGCTCTACTTTAGCTGATCTGATGTCCTTGTTATAATACTCTAAAATCAACTTCCTCTTCTCTAAATCATCCATACTGGGGATCACTGAAAATGTCGTCTGCTAGCAAGTAAAACAAAGGGGATAACTCTTTCTGATATACTAGAAATCCAATTAAACATATTCCTAAAATTCTCAATAATTTCTGGTCATACTATAGCATAACTATATTCACTGATATACCGCAATGGTGGTCCGGGGTATTTACCGAACTCGAGACTGTGTGACCTATTTCTCGATATGCAATCTCCACTCCACGAGCACATGGGGCCGTGCGCCTGGATATCTTTGTCTGTTGCAACAGCTGTGTGTAGATGCGATAGCAAACTTACAATTCGTTGAAATCTTACAAGATCGCTGAATATTAAGTGAAATTATATTTATAGTTATATTTGTAATTTAAGAAGAACAATGAATAGATATGGTTGAATAAATCCATCAATCAATATAGGATTCACTATTTATATTCCATCTGCTCACTGGATAAGATTAATGATGCATGTGGTCATATGTGTAGTTGATTTAATGTTGCAGTGTATCAGGTATATTTACAAATATGTAAAATATCGTTGTTTGGTCAGTCGTGAACAACCTCCAAGCAATTGTAGTTACAACTTTAAAGACCGCCTCCGTGGTGTAGTGGTTAGAGCGTCCACCCGGAGACTTGATGGTACTTGTTGGTCCCTGCCTAGCGCTCGGCATTAATCGGTACAACAAGGACTGGTCGGCTCGAGTCAGTATAATGTGTCTGAGTGGGGTATTCATGCTTCACTGCGGCATGGTATCTCAGTGGGCTAGCACTATAAAACCAGCTTTAGTCTGGGCTAGTACAAGCAGCCGCACATACACATACACACACATGCATGTCGTCATATGAGCGAAATATTCTCAAGCACGACGTTAAACCCAATTTCACCTCACCTCACCTACAACTTCAAACTTATGGATTTGGATGCACAACTTAAAAAGAGGAAATAGATTTGGAATAGACCCATTATGTCCCAGCCAGCTGTCATCCAAAGTCTTATTTCCATAAATGAAACTTTGTAGTTGTTCCCACTAACAAGGACTCTAATATTATAACCATTACATGTAGACATCACTGCATTAACTGTTTCTACCAGGAGAACTTGCTGTACGTGACATATCAAATAATGCCATATATAAGGCCAGTGTGTTAACTGGGGAAGAAATCTGTCTAAACCATTCATCGGTGCAGTCAACGTTCGTCTTGACTCTGAAACCAGAAGACACGCCCATTCCTCTTTCGTACTGGCTTCCAAAGCTCCATTAAATATTAAATAGAAAGATAGATATATTGCTGGGTCAAGCATATATACCACCATATCGCTGTCGAAAAATATCCATAATCTTTAATACTATCAAGGAAGGACTATATATCAGAAAGTATTTGAGACAAGCAGAATTAACATCATCTGGTTCTCAAAACTTCAAAGACTTTGAACCGGACCGTGTTCAGATCTGTCAAAACATTTGATTTTTCAACGTTGTACACCACTATCCATGACAAACTTAAGGAAACTTTTCATTCTTTAAACCATGAATTACAGGTACGTGAACACAAGTATACTTATTTAAACCACTAGGGAAAGATATGTCCATTGTTCTTGGAAGTGTTTTATTAGCATAACTGAATAACTGCCTTAGGGCGATTATGTCTTTTAAAAACAACAACAGTGTACTCATTTTGATAATCTTCATCATGCCTAATACATTACACGCGTATTAAATAAGTATGCTCTCGTGGTGTAAGCCGTTTAATCATCCTCACACCGGTAGTTATTCAAATAAACTCTGCTCCGGCTGAAGCCCTCGCATAGTTTATTGATAAATACCTTGTAAGGAAGTGATTTACCTATACGTATCCAAGTTCAGAGGTTCAGGAAAAATGTCCAAAATTAAAGCACTTGAAGTTAACTGAGAAAACCATATGTAGAATGCTGAATATACTTCCTCATTGATAACATCAAAGAAACATGTGGAGGTATTCCCATTGGAAACAACTGAGTTCCCCTCCTTGTGAATCTATTTCTTTGTGCATATGAATCATAGTTTTTGCTCGGTTTGGCAAAATTAAAACAGGTAGTTTGGCCAAGAAATTGAACTTAAGCTTCCGGTATATCCATGATCTTATAAATATCGATCAATAACCAAGGAGAATAATAATTAAGGAAACAAGCGAGACAGCCTCAACTGGTCCATTTTAGATCTATGCATAAAGAATCACAGTGACAAAAACTCTCCACAAGGCTGTATGACAAGTGGGATGATTTAAACTTTCCAACAGCCAAATGTGACTTGTCTTTGACGGGTGTCACCGGTGGGGCGGAATATGCTCACGCTTTCGCGAACGCCTGGTATCATGACTATGTGATTTACATGAAGATGAAGATCCGGATATTCAGCAACCATAGTTTGTCGTAAGAGGCGACTAACGGAATCGGGTGGTCAGGCTTACTTACTTGGTTGATATGCCATCGTATCCCAATTGCGGGGTGGTGGGGTAGCCTATAGTGGTTAAAGCGTTCGCTCGTCACTCCGAAGGCCCGGGTTCGAATCCCCACATGGGTACAATGTGTGAAGCCCATTTCTGGTGTCTCCCGCTGTGATATCGCTGGAATATTGCTAAAAGCGGCGTAAAACTAAACTCACTGTCGCTGTATCCCAATTGCGTAGATCGGTGATGATGATCACTGGATTATCTGGTCCAGACTCGATTATTTTCAGACAGCCGCCTCTACAGACCGCCGCCATACAGCTGAAATATTGCCGAGTGCGGCGTAAAACTAAACTCACTCACTCACTCTGGATTGTCACTACAGACAGCCGCCATATAGTTGAAATATTGCTGAGTGCGGCGTAAAACTAAACTCACTCACTCACTCACTACAGACAGCCGCCATATAGCTGGAATATTGCTGAGTGCGATGTTAAAAACAACAAACAAACTATTTGTCATGTTCTGTCATCGTATTACCATTATGTTAGTCACTGGATTGTCTGACCAAACAGCTGTGGCGGTACACAAATAAAACAAACAAACAAACAAACCCATGGCTCATTATATGGTCGGAATTGTACAGTGGACTCGGCTTTCAACAGATATGTCTTATGGCAGTAGAAAGGGATCTGTCGCTTTTGTTGTTTAGGTACCGTTCATAATTTATGGCTAGTGGGGTGATGATGATTTTATGGAGACGCATGTACAATGTAAATACCCCCACCCCCACCCCCTAAGATTTATGTACAAAGTAAGTGACACACACCCCAACCCCCAACCCCCACTGCATGTCAAGCTCAACAAACTCAATGACACCCCACCCACCCCTTCCCATAATTTTTTAAGCATACTACATGTATTTAAATGTTTTTATGTACATAATTATTAAAAAATCACACAATCCAGTGAATGAAATTTTGAGCGAATGGCCTGTAATCCAACTTTATAGAGGCGGCCTGATTATAATTGAATCTATACCTGATAATCCAGTGATTGACATCATTTACCACGGTCGACTATAACCTAGGTTCCGGGCATCCAATATTGTTGCCCTGAAACCCAACGGGTAAGACTCGGGAAAGAAATAAACGTGATGAAGGAAAATATTGATAGAATAAAGTTGGCATATGTTGTTTAACGCCGCAATATTTCAGCTATATGACGGCGGTCTGTAAATAACCGAGTCTAGACCAGACAATCCAGTGATCAACAGCATGAGCATCGATCTACGTAGTTGGGATACAATGACATGTGTCAACCGAGCCTGACCCCCCGATGCCGTTAGTTGCCTTTTACGACCAGCGTAGGTTACTGGAGACTATATTTAACCCGGATCTTCACGGGTATAAAATAAAGAGGAACAGTGGAAACCGTAAACATTTTAAGGGAGGTAGCCCTGTAAAATGGGCACCAGTGGCTTACCCTCGCCCGAAAAGGATATATTCGGGATTAACTGATTGTTTAGATTGTATATGATATTTATTTACTTACACAGCAGTATCTTGAAAGGAATGGTGCATGACCCGTCCCTCCACTGTACACCATGAATGCAAGATAGAGACAGGCTAATCAGGCAGGACAGTGGGATTTCCACAGTATACAAGTGCTAGTGACTGACAGGATCGTGAAGAGGGGTGAGTGAGTGTGTGAGGTTTAGTTTTGCGCGGCTTTTACAAATGTTCCAGCAATATCACGGCGGGTACACCAGAAATGGGCTTCACATATTGTACTCATGTGTGGAATCAAACCCAGGTCATCGGCGTGACGGGCGAACGTTTTAACCACTAGGCTACCCCACCGCCCTTAACGAAGGGAGAACAATGAGCTGTCGTGACATATCTGACGCGTAGGAAATGCACGTATACCTGTTTACACAAGCAAAGAAACGTCATACTTAAACCTTCCCAATCTTATCAGCTTCGACTCGCTCTAGATTCTCACCCGTCTGTGTACACAGCCGCACTTGAATGCAACAAAAATGCATAATATGCCGTTGTAAGGGTTATTGTGTCTGAATTAGAACAATTAAAACTCACATGTGTGGAGCATGTCATTACAAAAAAGATTAATAAAGTAGTTTGCAGAAATTGAAAGTTTAACCTTTGACAGAAGTAAACAATAGCACCACTCACCGCCAGCCTTGTTCGGATGTGTTCACACAATGAACCGGTGTAGCAGGTCAGCGTGTCCCTCTGGTGAAAATATCCACCTGCAACACCTTAGGAGGGCAGGATATGTTGTTCCCGTCCAGGATTACAAATCCCTCGTATGACATGCCAGACAGGATTCATCCGATATTCAAGCCACGTGTTACGTTCATTTCGTGTCTGCATTATAATATACAGATTTTACAACCCCGGGTCTGGTTGATTTTCAGATCTGTAAATCGCTGTGAGTGCTGTAGTCTGTCTCACCGTCCCCGAACCATATTATTTTCCTTCTACCTAGCCCTCCCTGCAATGCTAAAGCCTGTAATGGAGCAACTATAGACTTCCCCAGGTTCTGAATCTCCCATCTCAATGGGGCTCCTTTTCAATTTAAATGGGTTTATTGTTACTATGAAAATTATATACGTTCGGAGACTGAGCGTTAGTCTATAAGTGCAGATTTGCTGGCATGTTTCAGTTTGAGTTTCACATTCAGATTTAAAATTATATCTCACATACTGGTGACATGTTGCGCACAACAGAGATTAATAGCTTAGTTTGCAGAAGCAGAAACCTTTCTCAACAGAAAATTACAACTTACCACTAGCTTCGTTTGTGTGTGTGTTGACAATGGAACGGTGTAGCGGGACAGTGTGTCCCTCCCGTAAAAGTATCCGCCCGCAACATCTTTCCGAGTCATCCGACATACAAGTCACGTATCTCGCCCATCCCAAAAGAAAAACGTAACCTGTGTGGATAACTGAAAAGTTTTTTATTTCGCCCTCAAATTTGAAACAAATGTATTCAGTGATTCCACTCAAAATTTTCTGACATGTAAGTGTACTGTACATATTTAGATGGTTATAGAAAAATCGTCAGGCATCGAGTGTATTTCTGTGACCCCATGAGTTCTGGTTTATATAAAAGTACAATAAGGAAATAGGACGTTCTCTTGGGCTGCGCCTGACTCAATGATAAAGTAATTCTCACCGGGAGACCTCGACGTTTTCTTTCATTTGATGAACGCCCTGCAATTAAACACGTGCTGCACGTGGTGTCTCTTGAGGCTTGTGACACAAAATATGCCTCTGTTCATCCAGAGGTGGGTACCCGTTAGGATGAGATGGTAACAGTTCTTCTATCGAGACTGACAATAAAATAGATTAACGCTTAATGTCTGAAAACTATTTCTGAAAAGGAGCTCCAGTGAGTTGGGAACCCGGAAGAAATCTAGACTTGCCCTTATTTAGGGTTTTGGCATTGCAGTGAGGTCTGGGCAGGAAAATAATGTGGTTCAGGGAGGCAGACTAGTGGGGACAGCAAAGTAGTGGTAGAAGAAGTAGTAGTAACAGTAGTAGTGGTGGTAGCATCTTCGATAATCTCCGGGATATACGTTCCGATAAATCTCCACTATACCCTGGATGCATCTAAGGCTGATGATTTTATTACCTCCTTTGCGGGCTCCGCATTCTCACAGTAGCCAATCAGGTAAGTCGCCGTTACAACCTAGCTGGCCAGTATCAACAAAGATAGCGGTCGCAGCCGCGAATGTTTGTTCGCAGTGCGACTCAGATTTTAGGGGAAAACATACAGACAAATTGACAGGTCTGAAATCTACCTCTTTCAGAGTACCCCAGCAACAATATATGATTGTGTTGCCAAGTTTAATCGGTTAGATAATCTAAAAGCGAAAGTGAGTTGTGATTGATAATTTCAACTTCCTAGCATTGCAACCTGATTGGATAAAAAGCCAACCAAGGGAGGTAATAAAATCATCGGCTCGAGCCGTAGATGCATCCAGGTTATAGTGGCGATTGATCGGAACGTTTACACAGGACATTATCGAGGATGCGTTGGTAGTAGTGGCAGTAGAGACAGCAGAGACAGTTATTTTATAGAAAGTTATAGCAATTTGTTGTCCAGGGTTGTTTCCCCTTGGTCTACCAGAAGCCTGTGATTGTTGGTTCGAATACCTGATTCTTACTGATTATGTTTCATCATCTGTCGGAACCATAAACTCACTAAACTCACTAAGACCTCGGTCATGTACCAAACACGACTTTACGATTAAACCTACTCACTCGAATACCAACAGTTGACGTTTTGGGACTGTTTGGACATATATCAAAGTTACCAAGCTGTGTTCTTCCTGTAGTGTAGTCTGGATCATCTGCAGGGGTGTCAGTGTGGTGTTTTAGATCCAGAAAGCTGTAAGAAAATGACATTTAAGACGTGTAGACAAGGAAAGCGTAAGAATAAGAACTAAATCATTCATATGGATGTCATACGTTTATAATTTATTGTGTGCGGTTTTGTTTTCGCCTTCGATTCACACAACATACATAAACATTTCAAAGTGGATGTGCGTCACTTCACTGGCACATTTCATTTAGAATATCCGACTATATGAGTTTACAATCGTTGCAATAAAATCAGACACTTGCTGAACTGTTGTATTTGAATGTTCGTGCGTGCTAGCCTAGTGGTTAAAGCGTTCGCTCGCCATGCCAAAGACCCAGGTTCGAGTCCCCACATGGGTACAATGTGTGAAGCCCATTTCTAGTGTCCCCTGTCGTGATATTGCTGGAATATTGCCAAAAGCGGCGTAAAACTAAACTCACTCACTCGTGTAATCTGAGTGGAGTTTGTGTCCAGCGTCAAAAGTGTGTATCTTTCAGCAGTTTCCTTTCATTTACTAATATGTGTAAGTATAAATCATATAATATAATATCATATCTTATTACCCACGTGGTCAACGTATGGATAGTTGCATACTAATCTCGTACGTCACACGAGTGTCGTATCACGGTGACATGTGTCGTAAACCACTTGACCTGATATTCTAACGATTTGATCGGATAACCGATGACCTCTCAATTAGGTCACATTCTGACGTAACTATTTTTTCATTCATATCAAACACGTCAATTCATTCATTCTACAACTTAAATGCATTCTGGGAATGTAAACAGTAGGAATGTTGCCGTGTCGCTGTTTAAGTGTGAGTCGAACTGAGACATTATATCCGTCGAAAACATAAACGCAATGTTTCCACCAGTGATGTTAGCCGAATGAAGCAACTTCAAACCAAGAAACGGAGCTGCTACTGTAGGAGGCTGTACGAGGCGATGACAACTGACATGCATCGTGACGTCGGTTACCAAGGCAGTGACGTCATTACAGTGTGACGTCATGAAAATATTGTACTACAGTACAAAACTCTTCAGCAACCTCTTTATGACGGCGAGTAGCCAGCCTATGTTTAAACGTAGATTTGGATGTATTTGTAACAGCGGAACCCATGACATCTCAAGAAACAAGGGAGTACTTGTAGTGGTTCGAGGGATTTATTCGGACAAATAGACGTCCAGATCTGCCCTAAAACATACACGATTCAATCATAAACATCATGGCAGTACATAGACACAAGATAACGATATTACTTATAACACTTTTAAGATTTACAGTTCATTTAGCAATATTCCAGCAATATCACGGCGGGGGACACCAGACATGCGCTTCACACATTGTACCCATGTGGGGAATCGAACCCGGGTCTTCGGCGTGACGAGCGAACGCTTTGACCACTAGGCTACCCCACCGCCCCAATGTTTTGGATTTTGCATATGAATGAAAGTATGTTTCAAAAGTAACATGGCTCAAAATTCAAGTCATTTAAACTTAATTCGGCTGAAACGATCTCACCCGGAAACTTCAAAACAATATAGTAACAATAATGGCTATTTATAAAGCGCCTGTATCCAGGCACTTGTGCATGCTCAATGCCCTAACACATTATTACCCCGGTTAACCCCAGTTGCCTGTGAGGCGTTGGAATGTTATCAGTCACAATGACTTTTCCTAACGGGTACCCATTCACTGCTTGGTGAACAGAGGCAAGTTTGAACAAGCTCACTTGGCTAAAGTGAGACCACATGTGTCACGTGTGCTTCTTTGTGGGGCAGGGCTGAAGTCATAGAAACTCTCAGGAGTCAAACTGCCAAACACGGTCACCAATCACAACGTTGCTGAACTTCAACTGATTTATGGCATGCGCCAAAGCCATACTGCGGTATGCGAGATGGAGCCAAGTCGTACCTCCGCCACGGACTACCGCCCTATGACGCTATATCACATATCATGCAGTCTCTCCAAGATATTGCATAATTATGGGATTTTCTATTTTCGACGAGTTCCATGTCTAGATATACATATATAATAGGATGGTCAGCTTTAATTGAGAAAATATCTTAAAACGTCAAGACTGACTGACTGACTGATTATGGTTTTATGCCGCTTTCAGAAATATTTCAGCAATATCACACAAGAAATGGGTTTCACACATTGTACCCAATTCGAACCCGGGCCTTCGGTGTGACCAGCGAACACTTTAACCACAAGACTACCCCATCGCCCATTAAAACGTCAAGAACTATTTCTATTTGCGTAGTTATCCTTGCTTTATATAGGTTGTACGGCTCCGCGTTCTGTCACGGAAGCCTTTCGTAGACATGGTAGAGTGTAAGTCCTTTTGTCATGATCCTCACAGTCGTTGTAGTATTGCTGGAATATATAGATAAGCGGCGTAACTCACTCACTCACTCACTCCTGTGTCATACAACTCGCCAATAGTGTATTTCTAACGTTATGTTCTCTCTCCTTTTCAGAGTACAAGGTCATCTATGGGCAGTGATGACGTGAAGGAAGTGGCGTCACACAACATGGCCGTGTGGTGTTAGAACGCTACCTCGATATAGCCACGCCGTCAGTAGTGGTGCCGTGTCCTTGTCAACCGTTGTCATGGAAACCGTCTCCTGACTGTGGCCCTACCAGTACTGTACTGGATTCAACTGAAACAAGTTATAAGACAAAGCACATTCCAATGACAAATTATCTCCCTTAGGTCCTTGACATTATGTTATCTTCTACCTCTGATCGCACAGTCCTCTGGTTGTGATGGTTGATTGGTTTATTATTAGTTTCATTATTATTATTATCATCATTATTATTATATACGTTATTTGTTTTATCTTAGTTGTTTTCAATGGCGTTTCTCCGGCCTGTTTCTTCATGAACACTTTACAACGCCTGTATTCTCTTTGTAAGCATTTGTTGTTTTGTCATATTTGATATGTGCACGCAAACTTCAAATAAAGCCGAAGACTTGATGGATTTTGTTTTCTTGTCTTTTACGTCCCAGTCAGCAATATTCCAGCTATATGGCAGCCGGCCGTAAATAATCGAGTCTGGACCAGACAATCCAGTGATCAACAGCATGAGCATCGATCTGCGCAATTGGGAATCGATGACATTTGTCAACCAAGTCAGCAATCAGCAAACCCGATCCCGTTAGTCGCCTCTTACGACAAGCATGGGTTGCTGAAGACCAATTCTAACCCGGACCTTCACGGGTCGTCCTGATGGGAAGTATTGTTGGAAATAGTAACGTGAATATGTGAGCAGTGTCTTACATCGCGTTAAAACTCACAAAACATTAGATATACACATGGTAGCAGACATGGAGGATTGTGAGTCTATTGTGGGCGGGGAATCGAACGCAGAATTTTTACACGAGGAGCTGAAAAGTAAGAGTAAAAGTCGTTTTTTAAGTACTCCACTCGATATTGTCCATGAAGTCGAAAATTTGACGACGCGACGCAAATTCCTTCCTTCTCGTGCGTCCATCCAATGTGGGTAAATTATTATGCCTCAGTTTGAGATTGATGAATCAGAAAGCAGAACAACGGGCACAGTATATGCTCTCTGATTGGCCAATTTCACTTGAGTCATAATAAAGAAAACTGTCCATTCACCTGTTACAGCAACGTTTGCCTCCGCTAAATACAGCAAAATGTACATCCACCAGTGCGGGAAGGTCTTCACAGCATTGGAAGTGGAGAACACAACTCCCTTATCGCAAAACCCATCCACCTGATACAGCTTAGCATGCTTCAACCTGATATAGCAAGATGTGTTTGTGGTTGATTTTAGGGCTTGTGGTGGGGAAAGAAGGGGTGGTGGGAACAAAGAGTTATAAGAGTTATACTTCTCAGCATCCTGTAGTGATGATCATGACAGCGTTAGCACTCAAAACTTAATGTCTAGGCATGACTATTTTGGAATAGAAGAAAACCAAGCCAGAGCAACGGGACATTTAACAATCAAGGTGAGAAGTTTCGAACAAGTTTAGTTTATAAGGGTGTCTCACACAGCAGGCAAACAATAGATTCCAGATTCATCAGAGTGCCTGTCACATCTCGAGTGAGGTGAGTGAGTGAGTGAGTTGGGCTTTGCGCCGCTTTTAGCAATATTCCAGCAATATCACGGCGGGGACACCAGAAATAGGCTTCACACGTTGTATCCATGTGGGAATCGAACTCGGATCTTCGGCGTAACAAGCGAACGCTTTAACCACTAGACTATCCCACCGCCCCTCACATCCCGACACTGAAAGCACGTGGGGTATCAGCTGGGTCCCTCTTAACTTTAGGGGCGGTGGGGTAGCCTTTCGTTAAAACGTTCGCTCGTCACGCCGAAGACCCGGGTTCGATTCCCCTTACGCGTACATTTGTGAAACCCATTTCTGGTGTCATCAACGTGATATTGATGGAATATTGCAAAAAGCGACGTGAAACCATACTCGCTCACTCACTCACTCATTCACTCTTATGTCGAGAGCCAGGCAATAAACACAATGAGCACCTCTCCTTTAACACGACTACCAAGGCATCTGCAAGAACATGGGGGCCTTGTAGAGGAGGTAAAGACCAGGGCCTTTCAGGGCCCACGGGAATCATCGTATGAATGTGTTCAAATGGTTGACATCCAGTTGTATTTCCTTTATTACAAAGGCGGTGAGGGAATCCAGTAGATAAAAGTCTTAGGTTCGATTCCATACATGGGTACAATGCTCGATCGCTGTAACCACTCGGCTACCCCACCGCCCCCGACAGTTACGACTAAAACTGCAATGTTTGAAAAAGATTAACATAACTACTTAGTTTTGTTATCATGTGGTTACAACTCGGGAACGTATTGGTAGTCATATGACCACGACCGTCATATTTAGCAGTGATGTCAGTTTGTCAGTAGGGCCTGTAAGCCTCGCTAGGCGCTTCTTCCGGTACTTTCGATATGAGAGACGGGGCCCAGCTTACTTCCGGGACCTGATTTCCGGTGACAAGCCTATATTCAAGAACCAGTTCTTTTCCAAATTGCGAGACCACCAAATATGACTTTGCTAGACAGGACCGTTGACGGCTAATTTGGGATGGTTAGATCGGAACTTTGTTATTCCTGCGAGGATTATCGGTTCCTTACTGTCAACTGACAACCATGACACATTCAAAAGGTATGTAACGTTGTTTCGTCACCGAAAGTACTAAGAGTCTCGCGAAGTGCCGTGACCTATTTACAGGCCCTATAGCGCAAGGGCATTTAGGGACTTTTTTTCATCTTTGAGTTCGCTGGTAAAAACAAATACGCATCATAAAAAGACAACTAAACCAAAACCAAAACCAAAATTCCCAAACAGCACCAAAAATATCCAAAAACGAAAACAAAAAGGCATCCAACAGCAGTCCCACAAATCTTCTAAAAAATTAAACCCCGACCTGTTCATGGCGGCATTAAAACCAGGAAGTGATGCGCTTTTAAAATAGTACTTAAAAGATTAATCTTCTTTCGACATGAATTATGTCAGCACAAATTATTTCCAAGCTGTAATCAATAAAAGTAATGTCCTGACATTTCACAACACCCACAGATTGTTTCTGACATTCTGCGAACGAATGACGAGAGAGAGAGGATTTTATCATAAGCAAGGAAATGTGGACGACAGTAAGACGTCATAAGTACCGTCCGTTGTAAACGTATTAACCATTGAGCTAGTTAAGCCAACTTTTTAGATATTGACACACGATACAGTAGAAAATCAGAACAGTTATCGTGGAGTTAAAGTGTGTTTTGTTCAATAAATAGAAATTAGTAATGGCATTCGTCAAGCAATAATTATCGAGTTGTGTTAGTTATCCCTCGACTGTATCTCATAGTAAAATCGCATCATCTGCGAAGAGTAGCATTAAAATGTCCAAGTAATCTGGAAACAGTTGAATATCCATATTTCCAAAAGATGCGCTATCATCATATTATTCACTGATAAAAAATAAAAATAGGATGGTGGTGGTAGTGGAATTGGGTTTAACGTCGTGCTTGAGAATATTTCGCTCATTTGACGACGTTGCATGCGTGTGTAATGTATGTGTGGCTGCTTTGTACTAGCCCAGACTGAAGCTGGTTTTATAGTGGTAGCTCAATGATATACCATGCCGCAGTGAAGTATGAATACCCAATGCCATTCTACCAGACACATTATACTGACTCCGAGAGCCGACCAGTCCTTGTTGTACCCATTAATCCCGAGCGCCAGGCAGTGGCCATTACCATAAATACACACTGCCATTATAGAAAGTGGTCAAATGCAACATATGTTATATTCCGGGATACACTGGTCTCAGTAAAGTACAAATTCTAGTACTTTTTTGAAGTTGAATCCCATCCGTCTTTCGAACCCACTCCCTCAGTGTCATGCACAATGGCCAGCACACAAAGTCAGCTGCCTAACCCGGACTGAGAAAGTGTATCCCAAATATAACATATGTTGCCGCAAATTAACCACTTTCTAAAATGGCATTGCGTAATCATTCCTCAAACATAAGTATCAAAGTTACATTCTATTTCCTGTTAGTTTTTAAACGACGGTGTTTCGTTAAATTGTTGATGTAGAAAGTCAAGGTTTAACCTGCCAGTGAGCACCAATCATTTCACAGTGATATTCGATTCAATCCAGTGGTCGATACTATAAACATCTATGAGCCGGCCAAGGCAATATTATCATCTGATCCCTATTGTAATCTTATCCTTTGATTGTTGTGAAATGCATAGTGTTTTTTCTCTGCCTTAGAATTAGTGAAAGGGATAAAGTGAGGTAATTTATCAGTGTACACGATCGGATGACAATCCAAAGCAAATTGAAACAGAACAACAATTCCAAGTAGAACCCTGGCTCTGCTTGGCTCTGCCTTGCTTTGCTTTGCGTGAGAGAGATTGTGCACAAAATGCGCGTGCCACGCGTGCCACTTGACATCAAATTTCACCCAAAGTGCTTTTCTACATGTGTATTTAGGGTTATTTTGATAACGTTTCAAATAACTTTTATTTTATTCAATTTCATGGCATGCCGAGCTACTTTTACGTGTGCTTGCTAATTAGATTTTAAATTGCCATGTGTGGGTGTCA
Organism: Haliotis rubra; assembly: GCF_003918875.1. Classification (NCBI taxonomy): domain Eukaryota; kingdom Metazoa; phylum Mollusca; class Gastropoda; order Lepetellida; family Haliotidae; genus Haliotis; species Haliotis rubra. Next base: position 41,970 of record NW_025766101.1, on the reverse strand, counting down.
CAGTGCACTCAACTTCATTGCACTCATGAACATTGTTTGTCGAAATGTGCATAATATGTTAATCTCTGCACGTTACTTCATTTAGTCTGAATTCTACTGTAACTTTCTCCACACTCACTCCTGTAGCCCACACATCTAGTTCACTGTTTGAAAATATTCATCATCGATAGGTGTGCATTATGATAAATGTCCGGAGAGCGGAAGGTCGCGGGTTCGATCGATGATCGCGTCAAACCAAAAGACGTTAAAATATGGTACTTGTTGGTCCCTGTCTGGCGCTCGGCATTAATGGGTACAACACGGACTGGTCGGCTCGGAGTCAGTATAATGTGTCTGAGTGGGGTATTCATGCTTCACTGCGGCATGGTATCTCAGTGTGCTAGCACTATAAAACCAGCTTCAGTCTGGGCTAGTACAAGCACCGGCACATACACATACACACGCATGCATGCGTCGTCATATGAGCGAAATATTCTCAAGTACGACGTTAAACCCAATTTCACCTCACCTCACCTATGATAAATGTTTTTGAACTAACCTGATGAAGGGAACATTCCATCATGTCAATCATTCACTACCTGCTTCAGATGGTTATGTTAAAGATGTTATGAGCACGTTGCTGTTCCACTAGCTGTAGTCGTGTTGATATATATCTACATGTATGTTTAACACAGTCTTTCAACGAGTCTAATGTAATACCAAACCTCGCCTTACTTCTTGTTATTGCTGGAGACGTGGAGCCAAATCATGGTCCCGTTTCAGAGAACTCGCTCCATAACGAACTACAATGTATTCATATTTCACTTAAAACTACCTCGTATTTCTAATCAAATCTTATAATTTGAATAAGATAGGATTATGTTTTACAGAAACACACTTTGGTGATTCTGTAAACACAGATGTTTTGAAATTATATTTTTTATTCTCCTTATAGGAGGGATAGGAATGTATTTGGTCGTGGTGTCATTGTCATTGTTGTATGTTAAACGAAGAGTATATTTAGAGCCATACAATTATGAAAATATGTACCTCGAGGTTATCCTGCCACAGAAAAGATTATTATTAAGCGCATCATATAGACCACCTGACACCCTGTGTTATATTGGGATTAACTAGAATTGAGATTCAATCGATGATTTTAATAAAGATTTGCTCAACTGCAATCAGCATCATCTGCAATATATTTTAGTCAGGAAGAGCTAACGTAATATAATTATAGAGAGACGATTCGAGTCACTCAATACTTACAAACTCTGCTTGACCCTGCCGTTATCAGTGACGCTTGTGTAATTGTATAGAGTCGAGTGTGGTCGACTTCAGCACACATATCAGTGAACTGCATTGACATGAAAAGTCCTTTGTGAGAGAAGTCTTGAATTACTTTGTTTTTAAAATTTAGAATCCCTCTACATGCCTTAAAATACACCGTTTTAGAAAAGATAAAAATATATTGGAAGATTTATCATGTTTTTATTGTTCTTCTGGTAAAACTGAAGACGAATTTTACATATGATCAGTCTGTGGACCTTTTTCTGCCTGTCGATAGAAGTATTTAAAATATAGTAATGATACCCCACAAACGATGTATAATCTTCTTAATTCTGATGATGCTAATATTATCAATCTGTTTCCATTTTCATAAAACATTCGATGCCCATTGTTAAATAACGTGTAAATTTATTATCTCATGTCGTGTGACCAATAGTAGTCATTAAGCAGCTTCAATTGTACTTTTTAGGCCACTGGGCCTAAACTATTGGATAAAACCTGTCTGCCTGTCTGTCTTCAATTACAAAGATGTGACTATGCTCAGTTAAATGAATTAACTGAATAAACTGATTGGACGTGTTTGCTAAATAGTTACAAGTCTATTGATACAAGATGTCTGTCCACATTTAAACCTACACAAGATTGTGAATACAAAGCATGAATACCACAGTGACAGTAAGGCCAACAAATAAACCACGGTTTGACGGGGAACCACGTACAGTTAGAAGAGTGAAAGCAGGCATAATTCAAGATATTTACTTTGTTTCATGCTCAAAATGTAAATGGAGAGATATTAGCATGGGGAAGGGCCGCAACTCTGTACATCGACTTGCCACACCTTATACGACTGTAGGCCGTGGTAGATAGAGACGACAGGTGTGGGGTGTGATAGAGCATTTCAATCATGGGAAATCTGAGTTTGGAAACCCGTGAAATGTGGCAATGTGGACAAATTAGGTGAAGGCAGTATATAAAAATACTTCATTGGTTGCAATTCAATATATCTGTGAACAGGCTTAGGGTGAGAGGAAGCAGGTTGGAAATGAAAGCATTGCTATATTTTCAATAGATATTGTCAAAATAACTGGAAAAAATGTAATGTTTGAATAAACCTGAAATGATTGTATGTTAGCATCTGCTGGGGATGTGTTTTTGGATGCCGTGATATTTAGCTGTATGTTAGCATCTGATGGAGGAGTGAGATGTAGCTCTATTTTAGCATCTGATGCGGATGTGATTTTAGTTATCGTACGGTGTAGCTGTGTGTTAGAATCTGATGGGGATGTTTTTTGGATGCCGTGAGGTTTAGCTGTATGTTAGTGTCTGATGGGGATATGTTTTTGGATGCCGTGATATTTAGCTGTATGTTAGCATCTGATGGAGGAGTGAGATGTAGCTCTATTTTTAGCATCTGATGCGGATGTGATTTTAGTTGTCGTACGGTGTAGCTGTGTGTTAGCATCTGATGGGGATGTTTTTGTGGATGCCGTGAGTCTTAGCTGTATGTTAACATCTGATGGAGCAGTGAGATGTAGCTCTATTTTAGCATCTGGTGGGGATGTGATTTTAGTTGTCGTACGGTGTAGCTGTGTGTTAGCATCTTATGGGGCAGTGAGATGTAGCTCTAGTTTAGCATCCGATGAGGATGTGATTTTAGTCGTCGTACGGTGTAGCTGTGTGTTAGCATCTGATGGGGCAGTGAGGTGAAGCTCTATTTTACCATCTGATTGGAATGTGTTTCTGGTGTCCGTATCATGTTGTGCTTGAAGTCTTGGCTTGCTACTCTGAAGATTTTACTTTCGATGTTCGATGACTGTGTGAATGGAATATCTCTAAAAAGTGGCATAAATCTGTTTTCTTGCAACTATAATTTTCAAATTGAGATGTATAATTTGTGTTGGTAATGTACCTTGTGTTTGCTGTTTGATGTCATCAAATGTATAAGTGAATTTTCTAGGACACCTCAACATGTTGTATCTTAAAGCTTGAAAGCTTGCAGCCACATAGGCATCCATACATTTTGAAATTTTGTTTTAAATTTCAGAGCTGAAACTATGATTTGAAACATGGACCACCAAGAAAAGCATGGGTTTTAACGATTAACACAAAATACTTTCATATCAACACGTGTGATTCAGGTCATTTTAACATTCACCTGAACTGTCCACCAAGATGATCCTCTCAGAGAGAAGATAGTTAAAGTCCGAGAGGAGGCCGAGTTCGTGACTGATGTCTCCCAGGCTGGCAGAGGTACTCAGAGTGTTCTATATTCCTCTGCACCACATGTAGACATGTACATGTACCTTAGTATGACTGAAACAGTGTAGTGTTAAAGGGAGACTGGGTATGTGCCAGTATAAGGTCTAGCCTGTACTCACAGTGTACCACATGTAGACATGTACATGTACCTTAGTATGACTGAAACAATGTAGTGTTAAAGGGAGACTGGGTGTGTGCCAGTATAAGGTTTTAGCCTGTACTCACAGTGTTCTATATTCCTCTGTACCACATGTAGACATGTACATGTACCTTAGTAAGACTAAAACAGTGTAGTGTTAAAGGGAGACTGGGTGTGTGCCAGTATAAGGTCTAGCGTGTACTCACAGTGTACCACATGTAGACATGTACATGTACCTTAGTATGACTGAAACAGTGGAGTGTTAAAGGAAGACTGGTTGTGTGCCAGTATATGGTTCTATCCTGTACTTACAGTGTACCACATGTAGACATGTACATGTACCTTAGTATGACTAAAACAGTGTAGTGTTAAAGGGAGACTGGGTGTGTGCCAGTATAAGGTCTAGCTTGTACTTACAGTGTACCACATATAGACATGTACATGTACCTTAGAATGACTGAAACAGTGTAGTGTTAAAGGGAGACTGTGTGTGTGCCAGTATAAGGTCTAGCATGAACTAAAGTGTACCACATATTGACATGTACATGTACCTTAGTATGACTGAAACAGTGTAGTGTTAAAGGGAGACTGGGTGTGTGCCAGTATAAGGTCTAGCTTGCACTTACCGTGTACCACATGTAGACATGTACATGTTCCTTAGTATGACTGAAACAGTGTAGTGTTAAAGGGAGACTGAGTGTGTGCCAGTATAAGGTCTATCCTGAACTCAAAGTGTAAAACATGTAGACATGTACATGTACCTTAGTATGACTGAAACAGTGTAGTGTTATAGGGAGACTGGGTGTGTGCCAGTATAAGGTTCTAGCCTGTACTTACAGTGTACCACATGTAGACATGTACATGTGCCTTAGTATGACTGAAACAGTGTAGTGTTAAAAGGACACTGGGTGTGTGCCAGTATAAGGTCTAGCCTCTACTCAAAGTGTACCACATGTAGACATGTACATGTACCTTAGTATGACTGAAACAGTGTAGTGTTAAAGGGAGACTGGGTGTTTGCCAGTATAAGGTCTAGCCTCTACTCAAAGTGTACCACATGTAGACATGTACATGTACCTTAGTATGACTGAAACAGTGTAGTGTTAAAGGGAGACTGGGTGTGTGCCAGTATAAGGTCTAGCCTGTACTTACAGTGTACCACATGTAGACATGTACATGTGCCTTAGTATGACAGAAACAGTGTAGTGTTAAAGGGACACTGGGTGTGTGCCAGTATAAGGTCTAGCCTCTACTCAAAGTGTACCACATGTAGACATGTACATGTACCTTAGTATGACTGAAACAGTGTAGTGTTAAAGGGAGACTTGGTGTGTGCCAGTATAAGGTCCTAGCCTGTACTCAAAGTGTACCACATGTAGACATGTACATGTACCTTAGTATGACTGAAACAGTGTAGTGTTAAAGGGAGACTGGGTGTGTGCCAGTATAAAGGTCTAGCCTGTACTTACAGTGTACCACATGTAGACATGTACATGTACCTTAGTATGACTGAAACAGTGTAGTGTTAAAGGGAGACTGGGTGTGTGCCAGTATAAGGTTCTAGCCTGTACTTACAGTGTACCACATGTAGACATGTACATGTACCTTAGTATGACTGAAACAGTGTAGTGTTAAAGGGAGACTGGATGTGTGTGCCAGTATAAGGTCTAGCCTGTACTCACAGTGTACCACATGTAGACATGTCCATGTACCTTAGTATGACTGAAACAGTGTAGTGTTAAAGGAAGACTGGTTGTGTGCCAGTATATGGTTCTATCCTGTACTTACAGTGTACCACATGTAGACATGTACATGTACCTTAGTATGACTGAAACAGTGTAGTGTTAAAGGGAGACTGGGTGTGTGCCAGTATAAGGTCTAGCTTGTACTTACAGTGTACCACATGTAGACATGTACATGTACCTTAGTATGACTGAAACAGTGTAGTGTTAAAGGGAGACTGTGTGTGTGCCAGTATAAGGTTCTAGCCTGTACTTACAGTGTACCACATGTAGACATGTACATGTACCTTAGTATGACTGAAACAGTGTAGTGTTAAAGGGAGACTGGGTGTGTGCCAGTATAAGGTTCTAGCTTGTACTTACAGTGTACCACATGTAGACATGTACATGTACCTTAGTATGACTGAAACAGTGTAGTGTTAAAGGGAGACTGGGTGTGTGCCAGTATAAGGTCTAGCCTGTACTTACAGTGTACCACATGTAGACATGTACATGTACCTTAGTATGACTGAAACAGTGTAGTGTTAAAGGGAGACTGGGTGTGTGCCAGTATAAGGTTCTAGCCTGTACTCACAGTGTACCACATGTAGACATGTACATGTACCTTAGTATGACTGAAACAGTGTAGTGTTAAAGGGAGACTGGGTGTGAGCCAGTAGAAGTATCTGCCCAGCACGAGATTGTTTACAAACTCATATTATAGTGTGTGTCAGTCTCGCAGTTAATGATAATCATAACTGACAAAATCTTTGGCACCAGCCACATGTAACAAGTGCTGGACTTCGATCCCCTTTGAGATTTAGTATTGCCTTTTGTCATTTCAAAACCGGTTTTGTTTTGATTTTAATATCAGTAATATCAGTTTTAATATCAGTAAAAGTTTAATCAAAACTTTCGACCTTGTTTAAAGTTTACTTTTCTTTCCGTGCTTCTTTGTGCAATGAATATCAGCTCTGTTTGTAAGGAGTTTATCTACATATTTAACAAACGTTATTTATTTGTAGGCGAGCCTCAGGTCCAGCTTACAGGAGTGAAGTCAGAGGTCAACGTTATCATGTCGCCAATTGGTGGTAGCAAGTACAGATGTGAGTGACTTTAGTTTTACGTCGCTTTTAGCATTAGCAAGGCGAGGGACACCGGAAATGGGCTTCACACATTGTACTCATATGGGGAATCGAACCCGGGTCTTTGCCGTGATGAGCGAACGCTTTAACCTCAAGGCTACACCACCGCCCCTGTAAGTTGTGACCAGCGTCTTGTGCATGTACTAGTCACGTGGATATGTGCGCTATATAAATATCATGTAATGAAAAAAGTGAAACTCATGGCAGCATGAATGAAAAAGAGTTATTGCGTTATCAAGCGAGTGACGTTTTGCATGGTAAATATCATTTAATATGAATTCATATTGTATTTTATGAACCTTGGCGGTATTTACCATTGGAAAAATACACAATGTCTGCATCACTTTAATTTGTTATTGATATCCTGTCGTCGAAAACCCTGTTCTCGTGTATCCAAAACGGTCCCTAACCATTTCCAGTTTAAGTGTGTATTGAAATATATTTGATCAGAGAGTCGATTATTTATCAGCCCGATGGTGACAGCATTTAATATGGTTCAAACAGAAACCTGAGACAGTGGTGTAACTGATTAACCTTGATTTTATCCTGTCGGGAAACCTACTACCAAAGGCATTTTATTTTGATCATATATTGATATCCATTATTACAAATGCCATATCAGCATGGTGACCACACTAGAATATTGAATTTATAGTTCCTATAACACGCAAGGGACGTCTGTGCACATGCGTGCAAGTGTGTAAGTGCAGATATGCTATCTCCACAGTACATGGACTTTGTGTTTAGGTGTCGTGTGACAGTCTTTATCACCATCCTGCGACGCCTGCAAATCACCAGTATAACAAGGAAGCCGAACCTCCAGGTAGGTGTGTGCTGTACCGTCGCGACATATTCCAGTAAAGCTGTCTTGACAAGATATATTTTACAGAAAGATCTGCGAAACATATACGTGAGTATCGTAGATTATGTAATATCTATGTTGCCCTTGATTTAAGTTTACACAATCAGGCGTCAGGACAAACAGGTAAACCCTTCATTGTCACTCCCACCTCAGACCCCATTACTCGTAGTGTGTTGTGTGTGATGCATATGATATTGTATTTACAAACAAGGAACTACTCTACCTAACGTTGTGACAGTGAATCGGGGTGTTAATTGTCAGATATTAGGGTTAGATAGATTCCGTTTCTTTCTAAACATCAAGCTGGAAGGTTCCAGACTTGACAGCAGACGACCTTGAGGTGTACAATATCGTCGATTGTAGTGCATGAAGTGGGCGTTATCGTCGTCACGTGACATGGAGGACTTGTTATCTTAGAGGCGTAACTGTGCAGGGGATCGGTGAGACAGATCTCTACATTCAGCGTCTGTGTGTAGTCGGGTATGTAGATCCAGACAAGAGTTGCGGGTGGATATATAGTTAGTGGTTTTAGGTGGATCATTATTTGGGAAATAGAGTGGTATTGTTATAGGTAGAACGAGGGGAATGACATGGAGGTAGATAGTTTATCATGTGCCCGTACACGCCTCTACATCCTCCCCTGTTTTACACCTCCACCTCCCCTCCCATCTGTACCCGTCTCTCTCCCTCGTACACGATTCTCCCTCTTACCTCTTACCTGCCTCTCACTTTAACTCGTTTCCGCCTTTCACTAATACCCTGTTCATACTCCAACTCGTACCTGCCTGTACCTACTACCCGTACCCGCCTCTCCATATCTCCCCTGCGTTCGCTCCTACCCGTACCCGCCTCTCCCTCCTCCCCTCCTATCACTCCTACATGTACCTGCCTGTACCTACTACCCGTACCCGCCTCTCCATATCTCCCCTGCGTTCTGCTCCTACCCGTACCCGCCTCTCCCTCCTCCCCTCCTATCACTCCTACATGTACCTGCCTGTACCTACTACCCGTACCCACCCGCCTCCTCCATACCTCCCTCTGACTGTCACTCCTACCAGGCTCTTCCTCTTTACTCTTCCTCCCTCCTTCCTTCCTCCTCTCAATCCTCCATATCTCTCCAACTCTGTACCCGCCTGTCCCTCCTCCCTTTCTCCTTTCACGTACCTATTCTCCCTCCTCCTCCTCCTTTCTCCTCGTACCTCCCTTCAAATGGCTCTCTCCCCTACTCATACCCGCCTCCTCTCCTCTACTCCTCCTCAATCCCACCTTCCCGTCTCTCCCTCCTACTTGTTCCCTCCTCTCCTGTCTCCCCTGTATTTTGTATCTGCCTTACCTTGCTAATCATACAAATATCTCCCCCTCATCCTTCTGCTCCTTCTACTCTGTAACTGCATCTCACTCCTCCCTCTTCTGCCTCCTTCTCGTCCCCTCCTCTCCCCTCGTACCCGCCTCTCCCTTCTGTACTCCCTCTCAATCCCTCCTTCCCCCTCTCTCCCTCCTCCCTGCTACTTCTTCCAAATCGCACCCCCAACCCCGTCTAACTCATCCCTTTCTCTAAATCCTACCTGGATCTGTTTGACATCCTAATCGTACACCTCACTCTCCTCGATGCCTTCCCTCATACTCAAGCACGCCTCTCTCCTCCGAGCCCCTCTCCCACCCACCTGTACCCTCCTGTACCTCCTACCCGTACCCAGTCTCTCCCTCCTTCCCGGCTCTAACCTGTTCTCCCTCCTACCTATACAAAATGTACATCCCTGGCTCCATCCTACCTGTAAACGTCTCTCCCTCTACTCCTGTACATCCCCTACCCGTACTAGCCGCTCCCTCCTCCCATGCCTCCCTCCCACCCGTACTAGCTTCCTACCCTACCCGTACCCACCTCTCCCTTTTACCCGTACTTGCCTGTACCCTCCTCCCCTATACACCATCCTACCTATACATCCCTGGCTCCCTCTTACCCCTGTAAACGTCACTCCCTCTACGCCTGTACATCCTACCTGCGCTAGCCGCTCCCTCCTCCTATGCTCTCCCTCCTACCTGTACCCGTACCTCTTTTCTCCCTTCTGCTCTTATCCGCCTCACCCTCACTCTCACCTCCTAGTAAACTCAATCTAACATGAAGATTTTTTTCACTCACAAAGAGTGCACAAATATATTTTCTTGGAATCAGTATGCCATTCTTGATAACATGTTCGTATTATTGAATTGAGTGATTTAGGACAATGATATGTTTGTTTCAGAATGGACGCCTTCCCCAAATGTTCTGTCTGTCAGCAGCAGTTTACCCTGAAAGGCCCCGCCCCTACCTACTGCCCTGTCTACACGCCGTGTGTGAGGACATGTGTGACATCTGCAGCTGGTGGTGTGATATCATGCTCTACATGTCAGAGGGAGATCAACCTCACAGACACAACCTTCCAGAAGGACCCAGTGAGACAGAAGGAAATATTCCACCTGATGGTCAAGCATCGCCGTACAGAGCTTCTCTGTACACACGAAGATGGTGGCAACCAGGCTGTGTGTTGGTGTCAGGACTGTGAAGAGTTCCTCTGTGAATACTGCCAGAACATGCACAACAGTTTCAAAGCTACCAGACGACATGTTGTTGAAACCATTGTGGACACGGCACCGGGAAGCATGAAGGCTGAACCAGTTTGCAAACTTCACAAGCGTTATCCTCTGGAATATTTTGACAAAACTGTAACATTTTAATCTGTACGAAATGCAGGCTTGGCGACCATGCTGAACACGACGTTGAGGATTTAGACGTAGCTTCTGATGCTGCGAAAGTGCGGATAGAACAACATGGGAAGAACGTGACTGCACTTCATACGTCTCACCAAGCATATGTGAAGAGCATCAGCAAAGCCATAAATGACACAAAGAAGACAAGCAGTGCTGTGAAGGAGACCATCCACCACACTTTCCATTCTCTGAGGACACAACTCGATCAAAGAGAGAAGGAACTGATCATCGATCTTGACAATCAGACGAAGCAGAAACTGTCAAATCTACACACAGAGCAAATTACCTCTGAAGGCGAGAGTGAACGATGCAAGTGGACCTCAGACTACATCAAGACAGTGCTCAGATATGCTTCAAACTCGGACTTTCTGACACTGGAGAGTTCAATACAAGAAACAACGAAGACTTACCTCAGATCAGTTCCACCAGAGCTGCACTGTTCACCTGCAGCCACATTCAACATGAGAGGACTGGAGAAATTGAAATCCGACATTTCTGAGTTTGGGTCTGTCGTTAGAGATGGATCAGCATCTGATGAACACACACTGACAGGTACTTACTTCTGACTCTGGCAGTATATGTTATATATTAGATTTGTTTAGTATTTCCTAGCATACTGTCAAGTATTTTTGATTAGGCTTTGTCAGAAACATTGATGGCTTGTAGATGTTTCTCTTGACCATTCATTTAATTTGACTTTAAGATGGTGAGCTGATGCTCGTTCTATTCCGTTCTAACACAAACTCGGTGAAACATAAAATGATCGTTGGTAACAGTTGTTGGTTATTTTACAGACAGAGGTACACAGACAGATGATATCCATCTACCTGACCCGGAGAACACACCCAAGCATGTAAGTACTTCTTAGTAAGCATACGTATATACGTCTCGTAGTCTCTGAGGTAATAATTATTGTCACCTGCGTACATATAATGTTCATATTGAACTTATGCTTGTATCTTAGGAGTGAAACAAGCCTACGGCTTTGTGAATGTTGAATTGCGACATTGTAAATATATTCTTTTGTTTCAAGCTGAAGCTTCCGGAGGCTGCTAACAATCCAGCACCACTACCACAGTTTGGTGAGATTTTTAGATTACTTTGGAAAAGTAACGACGGAAAACATCGTTACCGTATGTGTCCCTTTATTTTGCATGCCATATTTTCAGAAGCACATGCTTCCAACTCCTTTATGATTTAAACAGACATAGTTATGAATGGACAGAAAATGGCCTCATAAAATATTTATCCAAAGTAATCTTATGTGAACAGTTTTTGGTCTTGTTATATTGACATGATACTGTGATACGTGTACACTTAGAGGGCAGATATGGGATACGTTATCAATACCCGTTTGTAATGGACAGAAGCTGAGAGACTAAAAATGTTGAAACGTGACTCTACTGATATTACAAGGACCCAGATCTGTCTTGGCAGATATTTTGTTGGGTACAAAGGTGGAGTGCCTCTTATTTTGAAAAAAGAAAGTTCCAAGCATAGAAGTTACTGTTTATGCTTTAATGTGTATGAGCATTATTGTTCTTCAAGCTGGGAAATATTTTGCAGATGCGGGGACTAAAACCTACTGTCTGGAAACAGGAACAGGGACCAAGTTGACACTGCAGTGTGAGTATAATCAGTTGCTTGCTTGGCGACGTTGCACAACTCGATGTTATGCCGTTGTGCGCCCACAAACAGGATAAGTTACTGAATGAAGCGCTCTTTCCTGACCTGTAACCACAGGATGCTGTACAGGTTTGCTGCTGAAACCCTATGACATTGTGGACATTGTGTACTATTAAAGTCTATTAAAGGGTTCTTGTATTAGTGATTCCCGTCTTCTGAACAAATGATATGGTACTGGGTGTATTCAGGTTTGCCATCATCTGTGGTATTAGATTCCGTGATGATGTCCGCCCTTTGAGCATTCATTATAGCGCTAAGTGTAGTAATGTCCGCCTTTTAACACACGATATGGTACTGGATGAAATTATCTTGATTGCCCTTTAAACAAAGGACACTCTACTTGGTGTAGTACTGTTGAGCCTTGTTTATATGGGGGATTCGGTGGAACTATTTAACTTCGTTTAAACACTGGACATGGTGTTACCCGACCTTTAAACAATAGGCATGCCACCGGTTCTACTTTTTGGTGACCTGTGCACTTTTATCGTGAGTGAGTTTTCGACACTGTTTCCAGAAAATGTAACTATCGTATCTATCAACAGAATCCATATTTCTGTATATCATTACAAACCCTCGGACGTATCGTTATAGACAGTGAAACGTCAGCTGGAAGAAGCAATTGCAAGGGTCTAAAATTGCATGTGTTTATTTCTTGATGGGGCTTCGAACAGCTGGTAACACTAGGGCTTTGCCGAGGTGGCCAGACTGGGCGTCACGGAGGACATCTGGTGTAATATGAATGTGTCTACAACAGGCCACCGAGACGCGTTTTTTTACAAGGAGATGTGAATTCGCAGCGATTGACTTGCTCAAGAATAGATGTACTTGTTTTATCCCGACCCAGTTGGAATTTGCCCTCAAAACTATTACGAATTCTAATGGGCGACATATGGATGTGCAATCAGAAGCCGTTGTTCACTAGGAGGGTGTACCTGGTTCTCGTTAACTTTGTCTGACTGGTTTACTGTCCGGTTGTATAATATCTAAACCAAGGGCCTAAAACACCACAAATTCGTTAATCATTGTTAACGTTTGGAACAAGTTCTTGGTTGATAGTGTGTTTTGTGTATTGTAAAATAACCCATTGTCGGTGTCAGTTTGTGTCAATCAGTGAGATGAAAGCCTAACGTTATAAGATCTGGGATTTTGATGCGCTGTAATGAATATTATACTTTAGGACATATATATATTTTGCTTAATTGTCTTTCACATAATGCGTCGTTTCAGATACGACCTAAAGCAGATATTACAATTTAGTGTTGAGAAGCTAAACTGAAAATGCTAGATCATTATGAAAGGGTGAGAGTTTATACATATATTGAATTTTGACTAAAATGAGTATGACACGGGTGAGAAGCTGGTTGACGACAGTTCAGCTATTTGCATATGAAATATACGTATTTGATGTGACAAAATGTTCACCCATTAACTAAATGTCAAATACCTGTAATAATGATCGGACAGGTTGTCAGTCCTCCTGGTGAAATTGAGTGAGTGAGTGAGTTTAGTTTTACGCCGCACATAGCAATATTCCAGCTATATGGCGGCGGTCTGTAAATAATCGAGTCTGGACCAGACAATCCAGGGATCAACACCATGAACATCAATCTACTCAGTTGGGATACGATGACATGTGTCAACCATGTCAGCGAGCCTGACCACCCGATCCCGTTAGTCGCCTCTTACGACAAGCATGGGTTACTGAAGACCAATATTCTAACCCGGATGTTCACGGGTCCTGGTGAAGTTGTATTTGATGCTTTCTTGGTAACATCTGAAACGAACTGTCTCAAGATATACGAAACTAATCAATTTGAAAAAAACCCATCTCTTTAAACTTTATGTTTAACATAAAAAATAATTATAAGTCCCAGCCAATAGACATGATTCGACCACCTCCCCACACAGTGAGTGTGTTGAAACTGTGCACAGTGATTGAAGCGGACGTAGAAGTTACCTGTTGACACTGTGTCTGTTGAACACTCAGATGTAAAAATATCATCAAACAACAGCTTTTATGTCTTATTGTTTAGTAAACTGTATAAGAAGAGTTTGGAATACCAACAGTAATAGTTTTATCATGAAATGATGTTTATACATGTGAGTTTTCATACGGAAATGTCTATTTCTGACTACTGACAACAAACCAGCTCAACTGACAGTGTCTGACAAACTGTTTCATGGAGTGTTTATTTCATTGTCAGTCAATATCAAACTGTATGAAAAACATTTAGAATACCCATACAAATATTTTCACAGTATAATTGTGTGTATTTAATTGACAGTGGTGATACAATTCATACACAGACGAAAATGGCGGCCGATCATTCAGTGTGCTGTTTTGTAAACATTGAAAGGAGGTTGACAATAACATGACTAATTTGTTGTCTGAAGTCAGGAAATTTGTTAAACTGTAAACAAAATGTATATTTCCAGGTCCTAAACTACAACTGGACGCTGCTCGAGCCAACACCGACAGGTGCCACGTAACTACAGTCGGTCAGCTGGTGAACTCGCCGCCCGCCACACAATACAGACACAGCGGCAGGTTAGGAAATATCGGGGTACATGTGCCTCCACCATCATGCCCCTTCCTCCATCCCCCTCTACTGTCACCCCTGTCCCACACACACCACGATACTGGGAGACACACTCTAGGGTGGGTGTGGTGCGTGTAGGGTGGTGGCTTGTCCTGGAGATGGGTGTGGTGGAGGAGAGCCAGGTGGACAGTGGGTGGTGTGTTTGTTACCAGCGCCGCTCCTGGTGTGTCAGTGTAGGGAGATGTTACACACACCAGGGGAGTCTCTGTACCAGTGTGTGGCAGCAGGGGGAGGGGGGGAAGTGTTACACTAACACAATGTCTGACACACCCGGCACACAGGCCACCCTCCACTATGGCGTTGTGCTGGATGTGGGGAGGGATACTCGCCTTCATCGACCTCGACAGAGGTTGTTTTAGCCAAGGTGGATGTTGAGTGGAGCGAGTCTCTTCTTCCCATGTTTGGACTTGGGTCGCCAGATCTCTTCACAGTCAAAATGAAGGTGATAAGTGGCGCAGATATCACCATGACTGACACCAAGAAGTCACTTATCTATGACGCCCTGAATTAGATAATAAAATAAACATGACATTGTGTAAACTTGTAAGTGTGACTTATTTATTTCAACTGTCAAATGTAATTGTAGTGATTGAGGCGGACGTATAAGTTGTCTGTCTATGTGATGTTTGTTGTGGACAAGAATGTAACGAAGTCAGTTAAATGTGTTGTTTTACTGCTTGACTGGATTCTCTTGTGTATGAAAAAGATTTTACATCCACACATGACTATTGTTATGATTATTATTCTGCAGTAGTTGACCAGTTTATCACACATTTCATACATGTCTGGGAAATATCACAACAAATAACTGAGTCACAAATTCATCAAAAGTTGTTTCAAATCATGATTTTTTCGCCATGCTTCGTGTCTTCTCTGTAATACAAATGTTTTAAATCCCCACATGAATATTGTTGAGATGAAATTATTGTAGTTGTGAATCCACATACGCCACATTTGATGTCAGTGAAGAAATATGATGAAAGTGATTGAAGCGGACATAGAATGTCCTCGTTTACATGTTGTGACGTATATTCAGAAATACAATCAAGTTCACAGGATCTTTTGTTTTCCTAATTAGTTGGATTTTATCTTCACTAAAATGTATTTCTAATCCACACATGACTAGTTTATGGATTAGCTGAAGCAGAAATGTCAGACTTAGAGGAACACTGGCTTCTTCCCAGTTGTCAAACACTGTCCGCTAAAGCTCATCAGCTGTCATGTGTCGATTTGCCGGATAAAGTAACTGAGTGTGACGTGAGACTGGGCTGCCGTCTGTAAGGACAGCGGAAATATACTTGGACACATTATCTGTACACACTTATGAACACTGAAAGTGGTCAAATGTAATATATTTTATATTTAGGATTATATTTACTCAATTTCTAGTAAAATTGTGGGGTTGAGTCCCAAGCGGGATTCTAATCCCCATTCTCAGAGTGAGGCACGTAATCCCTAGCACGTGTAACATATGAAGATTACAAAGGCTGCGTGTTAATTTACCCAGTACAATGTTCTCAACTTGGGGTAAAGTGAATTTATCAATAATCTACTTCTGAACCCTAACAAAATTATATTTAAATTCAGCCCGTGCACAACCACAGATGAAGACACATTGAAATTGGAAACAATGTTAAAATAGCATCGGGAACTGGTCGTTATAAACGTGCTTGCTATAAACATTTTAGAATACGTAGAACATGCAGGAAAGATGCACACAACTATCAAGCGTTACCTTGGTGATGCCGTTGTGTCACTATGGAAACCAATTTGTGGCGCATCACTTTGTTAAAGTTACACCTACAAGGTTCCGTGAGTTTGTTCGACTTTCGCTCTGTACAATGTACATACATACATATGGACAATCGTTGTGTTTTGTTGATAAGTGAGCTTGTTTTAACGCCCTCTTACCCGTAAAGATCAGGGTTAGAATTGATCTTCAGTAACCCATTCTTGTCGTAAGAGGCGACTAACGGGATCGGGTGGTCAGGCTCGCTGACATGGTTGACACATGTCATCGTATTCCAATTGCGTAGATCGATTCTCACGCTGTTGATTACTGGATTGTCTTGTCCAGACTCGATTTTTTACAGACCGCCACCATATAGCTGGAATATTGCTGAGTGCGGCGTAAAACTAAACTCATTCATTTACTTAAACGCCCAGCTGAACCACATTCCTGTCATATTACGACGTGTAAACTTATTAAGTGTAGAAAGTCATATGGTGATGCTGACCTCAGACATTTACCTCTTGGACAACCGATCACGTTATGGTGCTGACTGACACATCTAGAAACCAAATTGTTAATTGTGATCAAACCTGCGGTCATTGGCTACTGACGTGCCCAGGGAACGCAACTCTGTACAGCGAAGTTTGAGTAAGAGGGATAGGGTCATGCTCCTAAGCCTCCTTAGGGGGTTTTGCCACTGTAACGTTTTTCTTCGAAATTGATTTGCTTGTATTTGTAAAACCCCCAGTTTCATCCCTTCACTATATGTCGATATATATAGAAAGCTGTAGGTTATATCCCCAGCGATATTCCCTGTGTCATGGGAAACTGGGACCCACTATTTAAAAGGCACGTCAAGCCATAAGGCTGATGAAATACAATAAGACAATAACGTATTTGCCATTTTATAAGTTCCATTAGTTCCTGCATCGACCTGAACACATTTTGTACAGTCTGTACAACATGCACATTTCTATTTAAGGCTTTTTGATTTTGTTTTTCTCTCTTCAGGTTGCTGCAACTGCAACTTCCATAATTCTTTCAATGGTTCTCCCATTTCCATAGAAACACAAAACATATACTCAAAATAAAGGTGAGGGTTCATAATATACAACTAGATCCACATCTTGTACAGGTTTCTTGTATTCTAGAAACAGGAATTTCACCAAAGATCAAAGATGTTAGTTTGTACATGATATACAATTTGATTAGTATCTGCTTCATGCATCAAGAATGTTCGATAGTACATCTCCACAACATTCTATCACTCCCAGCACTAGCGGTTGAAGGTGTCACAAATATACCTACAAATACATTTTGCATAGCAGCAAGTCTCTGAATCTTGCAGTGTAGTTTTAACTGTCTTTATCCAGACCGCTGCATGTTGCACTGTGATCTCCATCTGGTTTATCCCGTGCAGAGATCTAATCTCCATCACTGTCTTGATCACCTTGACCTGGATATCGCGGGTTGGTTGGGGAGTACTTGGGTGTGGTTGGGGTGTATGTGGGGGAGGTTGGGGAGTACTTGGGTGTGGTTGGGGTGTATGTTGGGGGAGGTTGGGGAGTACCTTGGGGCTTGTTGGGGTGTATGTAAGAGAGGTTGGGGAGTATCGAGGGCTGGTAAAAGAGTATATGGGAGAGGAGGGGGAGTACCGAGGTGAGCTGAGACTGTATTGTGGGGAGGAGGGGCTGTACGCTGGGGACTGGGGGCTGTACTGTGGGGAAGTCGGGGTGTAGTTGGAGGACGAGGGGAAGTACATGGGGCTGCTTGGGGAGTAGGAGGGGCTGGTTGGGCTGTATTTGGGCATGTTGGGGTGTTCTGTGGAGAGCTGGGGGAGTAGGGTGGGTTGCTTAGGCTGTATTTGGGTGAACTAGGGGGATAGGTTGGTGTGTGCCATGCAAAGTGATGCTTACTTCGAGCAGTCTGGTGTTTATATGTTTTAAACACCACACCACAAAATATTACAGCTATATAATGGCAGCCGTTAAGTAAGAGTCAGGAGCAGGCAATGCAGTGGTTGATATTGTGAACATCGTCAGGATATGAGGTCAACCAAGACCCCGAGACTAACTACCCAATCCTTTAGTTCGCCTCGTCATTAGTTCCTTACCTAGCATCATTCCTGATTTATCAGCTGTAGGGATTTCCCTGCCGTATTCACATTTCTCTGCATCCAGGAGCAGGTCGAAGCAGCCTGTGCCGATCTTGGCCAGCTGCCCCAGCATAATGTTCTCAGATACACCTTTCATCGGGTCGTGCTCGCCGTGGGCTGCTGCCTCCATCAAGATGTCCACCTGACAACAAAATGTCATCACAGTTCTCTCATGACCATCCTAGGTTTTACATAATATACATTAACAGTAAAATATCTTTTCACCATCATATTAGTTTCAATGTAGAAGGAAGAAAGTCAGTCTAAATGCAAAATAATTATAATAAAATCTGTATTCTAATCTATATATTTTTCATATATAATGTCAATAGCAGAATGTTCTAACTTGTCATCAGTCATCTCGCCATATCAATTACAATTCCATTATAAAATATGCTAAATAGGCTAAAATATCTAATACAAACTCTGCAGGATGATATGTTTGCTTGTCAGTTATCACTGAAGGAGGAAATAACTGAATAATTATAGAGTGACCATTCTGTTTATGATATAACCAACTTTATAATTGTGTCGTCTCTTGGCTGAGTGCACTAAAGATGCACAGAAGAACTACTGAACTTCAACACTAATGTTAATACCGTGACGGGTGACCCTTGGCCGTCATCATATCACACAGGAGGCAATCGAGGATGTAGACCTCATGTTGACTGCGTTTGAATGAGCATACTGACGAATGGAGGCAGTAGAGTGCTATAGGCCTTTTGTCATTCGCATTGGCATTGGTTCAATGGTGAGTGGAGGTAGTCGAACACTCTGAATGGGAATGTCCAATGGTGCCTATTATGACACCCGAGGGTACAGTGAGAATCTGCGGAGCATACAATTTGACTGTGAACACAGTGTCCAAAGTTGAAGAGTATCCGCTACCTACATTGGAAGACCTGTGTAGCAAGGTAGCAGGATGTGAGAAGTTTACAAACATATGCTAACCAAAAACCTGTTCCAGATGAAAACTCCAGAAAATATGTGCTTATCATCACACCCAAAGGTATGTTTCAATACACCAGACTGCCTTTTGGTGTGTCATCGTCACCTGCAATATTTCAGGGGGTCATTGACACCTTACTTAATGGGATTGACTGTTGAGCCTAATACATGCATGATATCATCAACCCTGGCAAGGATGATCCCCAACACATCAAGACTTTGGATGAACTTATGCAAATACTTTCTGATGCAGGTTTGAAATTGAAACCTAAGAAATGTATGTTTATAGCTGAAGAAGTTGATTACCTGCGTCGCAGTTTGGATATAAATGGGATACAAATGTACAGAAACGTTGAGGCCATAAACAAGGCTCCTCATCCAAGAACAGTAAGTGACTTGCGTGTTTATCTTTGGATTTTGAACTATCATCACCGATTCATTCCTGACATGACTGACATATTGGATATTGGACATGAAAATGCCGCTTAGTCCTGGGGAAAAGAGAGAACGGAATATGAATTCAATTAGAATATGTGCGTATTCACTTTTACTCTTCGAAACCAATATTACTACAGTTTGAGTGAGTGAGTGGAGTTATTTTTAAGCCGCACTCAGCAATATTCCAGCTATATGGTTTCGGTCTGTAAATAATCGAGTCTGGACCAGGCAATTCAGTGATAAACAGCATGAACATCGATCTGCGCAATTGGGAACCGATGACATGTGTCAACCAAGTCACACTGTCATTTATGGCTTGCAGAAATTTCACAAACGTATTCTACAATAAAAGAAACGCAAAAGCCGAAAGGATGAAAGCTGTCTTGTGATGATAACTGTGCAAAGAAAATTAGTAAAAATGAATTACTCATGTCTGCAGTCATTTTGTGCAGGTAGAATATAGTGCGGCCAAAGAATACCTAAAGTAGCGAGGAAATGCACATACTCAACCACATGGGAGAGTGGCGGCCAAACACACCAACTGAAATGAACGTGCAAATGGACTGTTGGATTACATAAACGATCGGTTTTCATTTGTCTGTCATCACAATTGTACAACTCTGAAAAGTGAAACCTGGCCACGACTGACAGAAACTCATTGCAACAGCGCTATCGTCCGACTGCAGACAGGCGACCTGGCTATATGAATTTCTCATGTCTGCAGTCATTTTGTGCAGGTAGAATATAGTGCGGCCAAAGAATACCTAAAGTAGCGAGGAAATGCACATACTCAACCACATGGGAGAGTGGCAGCCAAACACACCAACTGAAATGAACGTGCAAATGGACTGTTGGATTACATAAACGATCGGTTTTCATTTGTCTGTCATCACAATTGTACAACTCTGAAAAGAGAAACCTGGCCACGACTGACAGAAACTCATTGCAACAGCGCTATCGTCCAACTGCAGACAGGCGACCTGGCTTCAGCTGTAGTCAGGATTTTGTACGTATCGCCATGCTCCATTACAAGACCATGGAAACGTTATCAGATGCAGAGGTCAACACATGATCTGTCCAGACCCGGTCGACCACGTGTAACACCTACGGAGGACAGGTTCACACGAGTTTGTCACTTACATGATCAACTCAACAGGCCACCTCTTCAGCTCCAAAACATACCAGGATTTGCGTAGGATTTAAGCCCAGAAAGTGAGGAATATTCAACACGCCGCAGGTAATCGCTAGAGACAACCAGTTAAAGGCGTCATTCTGTCTGATCAGCATCGTCAGCTGTGATGTCAATGGTGTCAAGGACACAGAGTATGGCCACCACAGCTATGGAGACGTGCTATTCGCTTCACCATAAAGACTTAAGACATCGTGTTTACAAAGTTGGTGGGGAACGGTATGCTCGAAACTGTATAAAGGAAGTGGAAAGGTTTAGTTGTATGAGTGTAATGATGTGGGCTGCAGTCTCCCACACCGATAGAACAGACATGGCCCAGGGCAACTGAATGGCACAGCATTAGACAGATACAATTCTTCAGCCACACGTCCTTCAAGTTATACAACAAGCTAACGTCATTTATCAACACAACGCCAAGACTGGCAACGGCCTTTTGAAGAACCACAATGTCCAATGATTACCATGGCCCTGAAGGTCTCAAGATCTAAACCCCTTTGAACATTTATGGGATGCTCGTGACCAACGTCGGCGATTACATCAACATCAGCGACAGAACCTTCAACAGTAGCTCTGTAGGAAGAGTGAGTGAACATACCCCAGGACACAATTCATATCAGATATGCTCCATGGGACGACAATGCCAGGCAGTTCTGGACTCTCATGGGGACCATACAAGACACTGAGAACCTATGACCTTCACCTTGACAATGGATTGTTTCATATGCGCCATGATGACGTTCGGTGAGTGACATTCACTTGTGGTAAATTTGAACAATCTATTATGATCTGTTGATTATATATATAATACATAAAGGATACATCTTTAAATCACATTTGCGTTTCATTTTGGACAGAATATATGTGTATGGGCATACTTTTGAGATCGGTAAAGACCATAAATAACTATTGTCACTCTTTAGACAAAACAAACTAGTTCCTGATGTGGTATCCCCACGCACTCAACATTGGTCTGTTTTGCTTAAGCATATATAACTGTACTATGTTCTACAAGAAAGGCTGTGATATAGCAACGCAGATGCATTGAGTCGACTTCCCATGGAAGATACAGAAGAGAGCTTGGTAGTGAGTGAAATAGTTTTGTTTTACGCCTCACTCAGCAATATTCCAGCTATATGGCGGCCGTCTGTAAATAATCGAGTCTGGACCAGAAATTCCAGTGATCAACAGCCTGAACATCGATCTGCGCAATTGAGAACCGATGACATGTGCCAACCAAGTCAGCGAGTCTGATCACCCGATCCTGTTAATCGCCTCTTACGACAAGCATGGGTTGCTGAAGACCAATTCTAACCGGGACCTTCACGGGTCGTCCTGATGGGAAGTATTGTTGGAAATAGTAACGTGAATATGTGAGCAGTGTCTTACATCGAGTTAAAAACTCACAAAACATTAGATATACACATGGTAGCAGACATGAAGGATTGTGAGTCTATTGTGGGCCGGAATCGAACGCAGAAGTTTTACACGAGGAGCTGACGTTTTAAGTACTCCGCTGTCCACAAAACCGAAAAAAGTAAGAGTAAAAGTCGAGAATGCATTCCATCCCAAACACCAAAGAGTTCATCCACTCGATATTGTAAAGTCTTTGGTGAAGTCGAAAATGTGACTACGCGAAAAAGCAAACTATTCCTTCCTCTCGTGCGTCCATCCAATGTGGCAAATTATTATGCCTCAGTTTGAGATTGATGAATCAGAAAGCAGAACAACGGGCACAGTATATGCTCTCTGATTGGCCAATTTCACTTGAGTCATAATAAAGAAAACATGTCCCTTCACCTGTTACAGCAACGTTCGCCTCCACTAATTACAGCAAAATGTACATCCGCCAGTGCGGGAAAGTCTTCACAGCATTGGGGAAGTGGAGAACACAACTCCCTGATCGCAAAAAAAAACCATCCACCTGATACAGCTTAGCATGCTTCAACCCGATATAGCAAGATGTGCTTGTGGTGAACGTTGAGCAGCCTCTGGGTCTCTACACGGGATTTGCTTGTGATCGGATGGGGAGGGTACGGCTGAAGGATTTTAGGGGTGGTGGGGAAAGAAGGGTACAAGAGTTATACTTCTCAGCATCCTGTAGTGATGATCATGACAGCGTTAGCAGTCAAAACTTAATGTCCAGGTATGACTATTTTGGAATAAAAGAAAACCAAGCCAGAGCAACGGGACAATTAACAATCCAGTTGAGAAGTTTAGAACAAGTTTAGTTTATAAGGGTGTCTCACACAGCAGGCAAACAATTGATTCCAGATTCATCAGAGTGCCTGTCACATCTCGAGTGAGTGAGTGAGTTGGGTTTTACGCCGCATTTAGCAATATTCCAGCAATATCACGGCGTTGGACACCAGAAGTGGGCTTCACATTGTACCCATGTGGGGAATCGGAGCCGGGTCTTCGGCGTAACGAGCGAAAGCTTTAACCACTAGGCTATCCCACCGCCCCTAAAGGTGAGTGAGGGGACCCACCTGATACCCCACGTGCTTTATCAGCTGGGTCCCTCACTCACCTTTAGGGGCGGTGGGGAAGCCATGTGGTTAAAGCGTTCGCTCGTCATGTTGAAGGCCCCACACGGGTACAATGTGTGAAGCCCATTTCTGGTGTTCCCCGCCGTGATGTTGCTGGAATATTGCTAAAAGCGACGTGAAACCATACTCGCTCACTCACTCACTCATTCATTCTTATGTCGAGAGCCAGGCAATAAAACAATGAGCACCCTCCTTTAACACGACTACCAAGGCATCTACAAGAGCACGGGGGCCTTGTAGAGGAGGTAAGACCAGGGCCTTTTCAGGCCCCACGGGAATCATCGTATGAATGTGTTCAAATGGTTGACATCCAGCTGTATTTCCTTTATTACAAAGGCGGTGAGGAATCCAGTGGATAAAAGTCTTAGGTTCGATTCCATACATGGGTACAATGTTCGATCGCTGTAACCACTCGGCTACCCCACCGCCCCCGACAGTTACGACTAAAACTGCAATGTTTGCAACAGATTAACATAACTACTGAGTTTTGGTAGTCATATGACCACGACCGTTATATTTAGCAGTGATGCAGCTCAAAGTTGGTCAATAGGGCCTGTAAGTTTCGCTAGGCGCTTCTTTCGATATGAGAGACGGGGGCCCAGCTTACTTCCGGGACCTGATTTCCGGTGACAAGCCTATATTCAAGAACCAGTTCTTTTCCAAATTGCGCGACCGCCAAATATGACTTTACTAGACAGGACCGTTGGCTAATTTGGGGATGGTTAGATCGGAACTTTGTTATTCCTGCGAGGATTATCGTTTCCTTACTGTCAACTGACAACCAGAGACATTCAAAAAGGTATGTGACGTTGTTTGTCACCGAAAGTACTAAGGTCTCGCGAAGTGCCGTGACCTACTTACGGGCCCTATAGCGCAAGGGCATTTAGGGACTTTTTCATCTTTGAGTTCGCTGGTAAAAAAAAATACGCATCATAAAAAGACAACCAAACCAAAACCAAAACCATACCCAAACAGCACCAAAAATATCCAAAACAAAAAACAAAAAGGCATCCAACAGCAGTCCCACAAATCTTCTAAAAAAATTAAAGCCCGACCTGTGCATGGCGGCATTAAAACCAGAAAGTGCTGCGCTTTTTAAAATAGTACTTAAAAGATTAATCTTCTTTCGACATGAATTATGTCAGCACAAATTATTTCCAAGCTGTAATCAATAAAAGTAATGTCCTGACATTTCACAACACCAACAGATTGTTTCTGACATTCTGCGAACGAATGACGAGAGAGAGGATTTTATCATAAGCAAGGAAATGTGGACGACAGTAAGACGTCATAAGTACCGTCCGTTGTAAACGTATTAACCACTGAGCTAGTTAAGCCAACTTTCAGATATTGACACACGATACAGTAGAAAATCAGAACAGTTATCGTGGAGTTAAAGTCCGTTTTGTTCAATAAATAGAATTTAGTAATGGCATTCGTCAAGCAATAATGATCGAGTTGTGTTAGTTATCCCTCGACTGTATCTCATAGTAAAACCATATCATCTGCGAGGAGTAGCATTAAAATTTCCAAATAATCTGGAAACAGTTGAATACCATATTTCCAAAAGATGCGCTATCATCATATTTTTCACTGATTAAAAATAAAAATAGGATGGTGGTGGTAGTGGAATTGGGTTTAACGTCGTGCTTAAGAATATTTCGCTCATATGACGACGTGCATGCTTGTGTATGTGTATGTGCGGCTGCTTGTACTAGCCAGGACTTAAGCTGGTTTTATAGTGCTAACACAATGAGATACCATGCCGCAGTGAAGCATGAATACCCCACCCAGACACATTATACTGACTCCGGACGAGCAGTCCTTGTTGTACCCAGTAATGCCGAGCGCCAGGCAGGGACCAACAAGTACCATGAAATACACAATGCCATTATAGAAAGTGGTCAACTGCAGCATATGTTATATTTGGGATTACACTTTCTCAGTAAAGTACAAATTCTAGTACTTTTTGGGTTGAATCTCAACCGGGTTTTGAACCCACACCCTCAGAGTCAGGCACCCAATCGCCAGCACACAAAGTCAGCCGCCTAACCCACTCAGCCAACGAGACTTCCACAAAAATGGAAGACGGACAACTTGTAGTCTAGACTGCAGACTTTGTGTACCCCTCTGATAAGTATAAATTGGCTCGGCTCCAACGACCGAAAGCTATGATTACACAATGTCATTTAGAAAGTGGTCAATTCCAACATATGATATATTTGGGATACACTTTCTCAGTCCGGGTTAGGCGGCTGACTTTGTGTGCTGGCCATTTGGTGCATGACACTGAGGGTGTGGGTTCGAAACCTGGATGGGATTCAACCCCAAAAGTACTAGAATTTGTACTTTACTGAGAAAATGTATCCCAAATATAACATATGTTGCATTTGACCACTTTCTAAATCCTCAAGCAATGGCATCAATGCTAAACCCTCAAGCAATAATTATCAAAGACACATTCTCTTTCCTGCTAGTGTTTAAACGACGGTGTTTCGTTAAATTGTTGATGTAGAAAGTCAAGGTTCAACCTGCCAGTGAGCACCAGTCATTTCACGGTGATATCGATTCAATCCAGTGGTCGATATTATAAACATCTATGAGCCGGCCAAGGCATTATTATCATCTGACCCCTATTGTAATCTTATCCTTTGACTGTTGTGAAATGCATAGTGTTTTCTCTGCCTTAGAATTAGTGAAAGGGATAAAGTGAGGTTATTTATCAGTGTACACGATCGGGTGACAATCCAAAGCAAATTGAAACAGAACAACAATTTCAAGTAGAACTTGGCTCTGCTTGGCTCTGCCTTGCTTTGCTTTGCGTGAGAGAGTTAGCGACCAGCCGTAATATTCTATATTTGTTCCAAGAGGCGTTAAAATCTGTTAAGGCTGATGCTGCAGCAACATGCTACAGGGGAAATAACTCGTTTTCAACTAATCTTCAGTTGTGGCCTTCATCACTATTTATTTATTACCCGCCTTCAGAGTGGCCCTGAAGCCTGAAGGTGGGGAAGTATGTAGAAAGTTTGTGTTTTACCGACGGGCAGCACCATTTTGGTTTATCTAAAACATGGAGTGTGTAAACTGAGATGAGGGTCAGTTTATCTGAAAGATCAATTAATTGTCTGTCACAGTTTGGTCTCTACAGGTTCCATAATGTAGGATCTTAGACATGTCTCGTAAATCAAATCATGGTATGAAATTTGAATGTTTAGATTGAATATACCTACTTTTGCTGATTCTTTATTCACAGAAATAAGTATTGGCCATTGCCTGATTATCGCCACTGGGTTCACTATATTCCCTTACCGTTGCGTATTGCCATCATAGTTGCAAAACTAAGGGTCGTATCCTATTTTCTACAATGCGCCACGTTTTTCGCTGATATGGAAAGTTATTAAGTTACATTGTTGATAATTAAGGGCCAGTCTTCAACTCGCATAGTTTGCCTTTAGATTCCTGCCACTGACTTAAATCGTGAGTAACCCCGCCCCTTTCCTTCGCTTGAAGTAGAGATGGAAATGCAACGAAATAGCAATGTCAATTTCTGTTTGCAGACGTACTGTTTACATTTTTTTAGAATAATCATTCAGCATTTCCTGTTATGCAGAATCATAACTCAAATGTTGAATTATTTTATAATGCGCTTGTTTATTAGAAAACTATACTGACGGAAAAAAGTGACTGTGCATAACATAAGTTGTAACGTGGTTGTCTTGCTGACGTGACGTCACGCGTGGCCGGCCAGTACGAGGCAAATCTTCTGTGTTCCCGTTGTGTTGAAAATATCCCCACAGAGATGAGATCGTGTTTCGATGTACACGAAAATGTCTGGCCGCTTTATTTTGGGCCACTTCAGACGCTGATTTTCTGTAAGCCGTGGAATGACGTACGCGCAGTTTAGGTTGAAAAGTGTTGTCCACTAGAGGCTAGAGAATAACTTACCGATCGTCACTTTTCAATATCAGGTGTGTGAACTTCAGTGTCAAAAGTGAGCAAGTTCATTGTGCACAAAATGCGCGTGCCACGCGTGATACGTGACATCAAATTTCACCCAAAGTGCTTTTCTACATGTGTATTTAGGGTTATTTTTATAACGTTTCAAATAACTTTTATTTTATACAATTTCATGGCATGCAGAGCTACTTTTTACGTATGCTTGCTAATTAGATTTTAAATTGCCATGTGTCGGTGTCACAGTGCACTCAACTTCATTGCACTCATGAACATGTTTTGTCGAAATGTGCATAATATGTTAATCTCGGCATGTTACTTCATTGAGTCTGAATTCTACTGTAACTTTCTCCACACTCACTCCTGTAGCACACACAGCTAGTTCACTGTTTGAAAATATTCATCATCAATAGGTATGCATTATGATAAATGTCCGGAGAGCGGAAGGTCGCGGGTTCGATCGATGATCGCGTCTTACCAAAAGACGTTAAAATATGGTACTTGTTGGTCCCTGTCTTGCGCTCGGCACGAATGGGTACAACAAGGACTGGTCGGCTCGGAGTCAGTATAATATGTCTGAGTGGGGTATTCATGCTTCACTGCCGCATGGTATCTCAGTGGGCTAGCACTATAAAACCAGCTTCAGTCTGGGCTAGTACAAGCAGCCGCACATACACATTCACACGCATGCACGTCGTCATATGAGCGAAATATTCTCAAGGACGACGTTAAACCCAATTTCACCTCACCTCACCTCACCTCACCTATGATAAATGTTTTTGAACTCACCTGATGAAGGGAACATTCCATCCAGTCAATCATTCACTACCTGCAACAGATGGTTATGTTAAAGATGATAAGAGCACGTTGCTGTTCCACTAGCTGTAGTCG
The DNA here is from genome assembly GCF_003918875.1 of Haliotis rubra. Lineage (NCBI taxonomy): Eukaryota > Metazoa > Mollusca > Gastropoda > Lepetellida > Haliotidae > Haliotis > Haliotis rubra. The sequence goes on along the minus strand of NW_025766101.1, from coordinate 13,688 downwards.
TGTTGATATATATCTACATGTATGTTTAACACAGTCTTTCAACGAGTCTAAGGTAATACCAAACTTCGCCTTACTTCTTGTTATTGCTGGAGACGTGGAGCCAAATCATGGTCCCGTTTCAGTGAACTCGCTCCATAAGGAACTACAGTGTATTCATATTTCACTTAAATTACCTCGTATTTCTAATCAAATCTTTGAATAAGATAGATTATGTTTTACAGAAACACACTTTGGTGATTCTGTAAACACACATGATTTGAAATTAGATTTTTTTTATTCTCCTTATAGGAGGGATAGGAATGTATTTGGTCGTGGTATCATTGTCATTGTTGTATGTTAAACGAAGAGTATATTTAGAGCCATACAATTATGAAAATATGTACCTCGAGGTTATCCTGCCACAGAAAAGATTATTATTAAGCGCATCATATAGACCACCTGACACCCCTGTGTTATATTGGGATTAACTAGAATTGAGATTCAATCGATGATATTAATATAGATTTGCTCAACTGCAATCAGCATCATCTGCAATATATTTTAGTCAGGAAGAGCTAACGTAATATTATTAAAGAGAGACGATTCGAGTCACTCAATACTTACAAACTCTGCTTGACCCTGTCGTTATCAGTGACGCTTGTGTAATTGTATAGAGTCGAGTGTGGTCGACTTCAGCACACATATCAATGAACTGCATTGACATGAAAAAGTCACTTGTGAGAGAAGTCTTGTATTACTTTGTTTTTAAAATTTAGAATCTCTCTACATGCCTTAAAATACAACGTTTTAGAAAAGATAATAATATATTGGAAGATTTATCATGTTTTTATTGTTCTTCTGGTAAAACTGAAGACGAATTTTACATATGATCAGTCTGTGGACCTTTTTCTGCCTGTCGATAGAAGTATTTATAATATAGTAATGATACCCACAAACGATGTATAATCTTCTTAATTGTAATGATGCTAATATTATCAAATCTGTTGCCATTTTCATAACACATTCGATGCCCATTTTTAAATCACGTGTAAACTTACTATCTCATGTCATGTGACCAATAGTAGTCATTAAGCAGCTTCAATTGTACTTGAGGCCACTGGGCCTAAACTATTGGATAAAACCTGTCTGCCTGTCTGTCCTCAATTACAAAGTTGTGACTATGCTCAGTTAAATGAATTAACTGAATAAACTGATTGAACGCCTTTGCTAAATAGTTACAAGACTATTGATACAAGATGTGATAGTTTCTGTCCACATTTAAAAACTACACAAGATTGTGAATACAAAGCATGAATACCACAGTGACAGTAAGGCCTAGAAAAAAACACGGGTTGACGGGGAACCACGTACAGTTATAAGAGTGAAAGCAGGCATAATTCAAGATATTTACTTTGTTTAATGCTCAAAATGTAAATGGAGAGACAATAGCATGGGTAAGGGCCGCAACTCTTTACATCGACTTGCCACACCTTATACGAATGTAGGCCGTGGTAGATAGAGACGACAGGTGTGGGGTGTAATGGTGCATTTCAATCATGGGAAATCTGGGTTTGGAAACCCGTGAAATATGGCAATTTGGACAATTTAGGTGAATACAGTATATGTCCCCATAGAAATACTTCATTGGTTGCAATTCAATATATCTGTGAACAGGCTAAGGATGAGAGGAAGCAGGTTGAAAATGAAAGCATTGCTATATTTTCAATAGATATTGTCAAAATAACTGTAAAAAATGGAATGTTTGAATAAACCTGAAATGACTGTATGTTAGCATCTGATGGGGATGTGTTTTTGGATGCCGTGAGGTTTAGCTGTATGTTAGCATCTAATGGGGCAGTGAGATGTAGCTCTATTTTACCATCTGATGGGAATGTGTTTCTGGTGTTCGTATGATGTTGAGCTTGGAGTCTTGGCTTGTTACTCTGAAGATTTTTAATTACGATGTTCGATGACTGTGTGAATGGAATATTTCTAAAAGTGGCATAAGTCTTTAACTGTTTTCCTACAACCATATTTCAAATTGAGATGTATAATTTGTGTTGGTAATGTACCTTGTGTTTGCTGTAAAGGTAATGTTTCAGTTGATGTCATCAAATTTATAAGTGAATTTTCTAGGACACCTTAACATGTTGTATCCTAAAGCTTGAAAGCTTCCAGCCACATAGGCATCCATACATTTTGAAATTTTGTTTTAAATTTCAGAGCTGAAACTATGAAATGAAACATGGACCACCAAGAAAAGCATGGGTTATAACGATTAACACAAAATACTTTAATATCAACACGTGTGATTCAGGTCATTTTAACATTCACCTGAACGTCCACCAAGATGATCCTCTCAGACAGAAGGAGGTTAAAGTCCGAGAGGAGGCCGAGTTCGTGACTGATGTCTCCCAGGCTGGCAGAGGTACTCACAGTGTTCTATATTCCTCTGTACCACATGTAGACATGTCCATGTACCTTAGTATGACTGAAACAGTGTAGTGTTAAAGGGAGACCTGGTGTGTGCCAGTATAAGGTTCTAGCCTGTACTTACAGTGTACCACATGTAGACATGTACATGTACCATAGTATGACTGAAACAGTGTAGTGTTAAAGGGAGACCTGGTGTGTGCCAGTATAAGGTTCTAGCCTGTACTTACAGTGTACCACATATAGACATGTACATGTACCTTAGTATGACTGAAACAGTGTAGTGTTAAAGGGAGACTGGGTGTGTGCCAGTATAAGGTCTAGCCTGTACTTACAGTGTACCACATGTAGACATGTACATGTACCATAGTATGACTGAAACAGTGTAGTGTTAAATAGAGACTGTGTGTGAGCAAGTAGAAGTATCTGCCCAGCTCGAGATTGTTTTCAAACTTATATTATATTGTGTGTCAGCCTTGCAGTTAATGATAATCATAACTGACAAAAATTGTTGGCACCAGCCACATGTAACAAGTACTGGACTGTGATCCCCTTTGAGATTTAGTATTGCATTTGTCATTTCAAAACCTCAGTATATGTTTTACAAAGAATGCTTGATCTTCGGGGTTGTTTTTTTTTAATATCAGTAATTGTGAAGTTTAATCATAACTTTCGATCTTGTTAAAAGTTTACTTTTCTTTCCATGCTTTTTTGTGCAATGAATATCAGCTCTGTTAGTAAGGAGTGTATCTACATATTTAACAAACGTTATCTATTTGTAGGTGAGCCTCAGGTTCAGCTTACAGGAGTGAGGTCAGAGGTCAACGTCTTTATGTCGCCAATTTGGTGGTATCGAGTACAGATGTGAGTGACTTTAGTTTTGCGTCGCTTTTAGCAATAGCACGGCGAGGGACACCAGAAATAGGGCTTCACACATTGTACCCATATGGGGAATCGAACCCGGGTCTTCGGCGTGACGAGCGAACGCATTAACCACTAGGCTAGTGGAAGTGTGCAAGTGCAGATGAGCTATCTCCACAGTACATGGGCTTTGTGTTTAGGTGTCGTGTGACAGTCGTTATCACCATCAGGTGACGCCGGCATATGACCTATATTACAAGGAAGCCGAACCTCCAGGTAGGTGTGTGCTGTACTGTCGCGACATATTCCAGAAAAGCTGTCTTGACAAGATATATTTTGCAGTCTAAATCAGCGCAATACATACGTGAGTATCGTAGATTATGTAATATCTATGTTGCCCTTGATTTAAGTTTTCACAATCAGGCGTCAGGACAAACAGGTAAACCCTTCATTGTAACTCCCACCTCAGACCCCATTCCTCGAAGTGTGTTGTGTGTGATGCATATGATATTGTACTTACAAACATGGAACTACTCTACCTAACGTTGTGACAGTGAATCGGGGTGTTAATTGTCGCATATTAGGGTTAGATAGATTCCGTTTCTTTCTAAACATCAAGCTGGAAGGTTCCAGACTTGACAGCAGACGACCATGAGGTGTACAATATCGTAGATTGTAGTGCATGAAGTTGTCGTTGTCGTCGTCACGTGACATGGAGGACTTGTTATCTAAGAGGCGTAACTGTGCAGTGGATCGGTGAAACAAATCTCTACTTCAGCGTCTATGTGTAGTCGGGTATGTAGATCCAGGAACAAGAGTTGCGGGTGGAAAAATAGCTAATGGCTTTAGGTGGATCATTATTTGGGAAATAGAGTGGTATTGTTATAGGTAGAACGAGGGGAATGACATGGAGGTAGATAGTTTATTGTGTGCCCGTACACGCCTCTACATCCTCCCGTTTTACACCTCCACCTCCCCCTCCTATCTGTACCCGTCTCTCTCTCCCTCGTACACGATTCTCCCTCTTACTCTTACCTGTCTCTCACTTAAACTCGTTTCCGCCTCTCCCTCCTCCACCTCCTATCTGTACCCTTCTCTCTCTCCCTCGTACACGATTCTCCCTCTTACTCTTACCTGCCTCTCACTTAAACTCGTTTCCACCTCTCCCTAATGCCCTGTTCATACTCGTAACTGCCTGTAAGTAGTATATAGGCCTTAATGGCGGCAAAATCTATTTTTAGCTATGGGGCTTTATAGTGTCAAAATATATTTTTAGACCATGAGTCATGTCAACACCTGCTGTTTCTATTTTTAGAAGAGTCTATATTTAGACCATGACTCATATCAACATCTGGTGTTTCTATTTTTAGACTGGTGGGTAATATAAAGTCCCCCGAACAGCCCCATGTCATACACAGCTCAGTCACTACACCTAGTGATTACACATTGTGGATATACTCCATACCAGTGTAATTGTTTTTGGAATACTAAACAACTTGTGATTATACTGTGTGATTCACTGGATGTATATTTTCAATAACTCAGCCTCTCAACTACACATCTCTGGAGTGACTACACATTATACTACCAGTGTATTTCTCTTTTATCTCAAAGCGAGCGCCCGTTATCGCAGTATAAATTACCGTCTGACTAACTATAACTATTGAGAATGTGAAATTCAAATGTATACAACGTCCTACCTTCAGTCCCTACATTGTTACACAGAATACATCGTAACACAGATTAAGATTTTCATCATCATCAAATTGAACGAGTGTTGGGGATAAAGACTATTCTAGTGTACATGAAGTCAACTTACCTCTGTTCATCATATCCATATGAATGACATCAGGGAATAACACATCCATAGGTACCATTTCATGATGTTTTGTTGAGTATGACAAGACACTCATTCATGTGGAGACAACAGATTGATTCACACTGTTCTCCAACTATGAATAAGACATTTGCCCACCCATGACTCCGATGTAAACACAAAATACATATAACAAACATTTTCCTGTGACAGTACTCAACCATGCATGCACAAGCGTAAAACTAGGTCACAGACCGCGTCCCTCGCCGCCATTTTGAAAAAAAATTATAAATAAATAGATTTAAACAAATAACAAAGTCCTAGCCATGCCCGCCGATGAAAAAAACTGAGTAAAATGTTGAAAGTCATAGCGAAATCACACACAGCATGCTTCTCACCAACATATCCCATGTAGAACCTACTTTAAAATCCCACATAATCATATTAATAAACACAGCCCCATACACACACAGAATACAACCTATAGAAAGTTGATTACACATTACTCACATATGCCATGAGCCTACTTTAAAACTCACACACAATCACATGAATAAACACAGCCCGATACACACATAGGATACGACCGATAGAAAGTTGATTACACATTACTCCCATTTGCCATGAATCTTTAAATCCCAACACAATAAACACAGTCCAATCATAATCAGAACCTTTTCCTAGGTTCATCGTTTTTCTAAACTACAGCTAACTCTACAGAAAACACTGTCATTGTACCTGATATGACTGTCATTCCCTTTACTGAGGGTGATATTAGTGATAACTCTACAGAAAACACTGTCATTGTACCTGATATGACTGTCATTCCCTTTACTGAGGGTGATATTAGTGATAACTCTACAGAAAACACTGTCATTCTACCTCATATCACTGTCATTCCATTTACTGAGGGTGATATTAGTGATAACTCTACAGAAAACACTGTCATTGTACCTGATATGACTGTCATTCCCTTTACTGAGGGGGTGATATTGAGTGTCATTGTACCTGATATGACTGTCATTCCCTTTACTGAGATATTAGTGATAACTCTACAGAAACGCTGTCGTTCTACGCTGTCATTCTACCTCATATCACTGTCATTCCATTTACTGAGGGTGATATTAGTGATAACTCTACAGAAAACACTGTCATTGTACCTGATATGACTGTCATTCCCTTTACTGAGGGTATTAGATATTACAAAAACACTGTCATTCTACCTCATATCACTGATAACTAACTCTACAGAAAACACTGTCATTCTACCTGATATGACTGTCATTCCCTTTACAGAGGGTGATGTTACTGATAACTCTACAGAAAACACTGTCATTCTACCTGATATGACTGTCATTCCCTTTACTGAGGGTGATATTAGTGATAACTCTACAGAAAACACTGTCATTCTACCTGATATGACTGTCATTCCCTTTACTGAGGGTGATATTAGTGATAACTCTACAGAAAACACTGTCATTGTACCTGATATGACTGTCATTCCCTTTACTGAGGGTGATATTACTGATAACTCTACAGAACACGCTGTCATGCTACCTGATATGACTGTCATTCCCTTTACAGAGGGTGATATTAGTGATAACTCTACAGAAAACGCTGTCATTCTACCTCATATCACTGTCATTCCATTTACTGAGGGTGATATTAGTGATGACCTTACAGAAAACACTGTCACTCTACCTCATATGACTGTCATTCCCTTTACTGAGGGTGATATTACTGATAACATTACAGAAAACACTGTCATTGTACCTGATATGACCGTCATTCCATTTATACCTCATATCACTGTCATTCCATTTACTAAGAGTGATATTAGTGATAACTCTACAGAAAACACTGTCATTCTACCTCATATGACTGTCATTCCCTTTACTGAGGGTGATATTACTGATAACATTACAGAAAACACTGCCATTGTACCTGATATGACTGTCATTCCATTTACAGAGGGTGATATTACTGATAACATTACAAAAAACATTGTCATTCTACCTGATATGACTGTCATTCCATTTGCTGAGGGTGATGTTTCTTATAACATTACTCTAAAACCCTGTCATTCAACTTCATATGTGGTAACATTACATACTGTTTAAAAAAGATAACAATTAACATCAAGTAATGATCTTTCACTATCGCAGAAAAACGAATGACAAGGGATGCTTCATTGTGCAAAAATACATTTGTCATTCGTCATTTGCTGTTATTCGTCATTCAGATTAGGGAGACCCAACAAAGCGCATTAAATCTTGGCGCCAACAGCCCCGACCTAAAACCGGTTCTGTCAAACTGGATCGCAAACAGTCCTATCAAACCGGTTCGCAAACGGTTCTGACCCAAAATGGCTACATGTCCAAACCGGCTACATGTCCAAAACGGCTACATGTCCAAAACGGCTTTGTAGACCAAAACGGCTTACAACACAAGTGACCATTTGTAATAGCTTATGTATTTATAAACCTTTTCCTATGACAGTACTCAACCATATATATATATATATGATCATACGATTACGATTACGATTGTTGTTATCTCGTATTCAATACAATGAACTGAAACAGTTGTTATCTTCAATACAATGAACTGAAACAGTTGTTATCTTGTATTCAATCAACAGGAATGACGCTTAAACTGAAACTTGTATGTCTGATAATAGTATGATCATGTTAAAAATTTCTGTGGATTCAGTGAAATAGGGTTGAAATTCCTATTATAAAAACCAAGAATTGTACAACAGTTGTCTTATGTCAATCCTCCAGCAATACATTCAGTGAGTTTAGTACACTCTCAGCAATAGTCCACCTCTCTGGCGGTGGTCTGTACATAATTGCCCAGACAATCCAGTGATCAACAGGATGAGCGTCATTCTACACAATGCACCATGTGTCAACCAGCGAGCCTGACCACCCGATCCCGTTAGTCGCCTCTTACGACAAGCATGGGTTACTGAAGGGTAACCCAGACCTTCATGGGTACAATGCATTAAGAAACAAGAGAGATATACAGATTTCATTGTTTATTAGCTCCGTTTCAAATGAGTAGACATTAGGATAGGAGCTCTCCCAAATGCCTACTTTACATCTGTTGTCTTATTACCCTTCCTCATCCACCTGTCCTTCACTCTCTTCATCAGATGTTATGTCTTCATCTTCAGTCATGCCTTCGACCCAAGACTTATATTGGTACAATTTTGAAATCACTTCATGATACATATTATTTGTTTCTTTTACTTGTTTCAGTATTCCTTGTGTCTTTGGTACAGGTACAGATAAGTAATAAATCGGGCATATGTCTCTTTAAACGTGCTCCACATCAATTTGTTCAGTTTGGCTTGAATCATGTCTTCGTTTAAACCTCTTTTTATGTACAGCTGTCGTTTCTCATCCAAAAAGTCTTTATTCAGCTCACGCGTACGTGAATACATTTGTCTTATACCTTGCTCTTCAAGATCAGCCATCTTATTTTTCCTGTTGTGTGTGACATCGCTTAATGATTCAACATCATCGTCCTCATTTTCCATTTCAGGACATTGTTTATCGTGTAAATGTCTTTGTAAGTTTCTTTCCCATTCCACAAGTCCATCCTCCTTTCAAAATACCTGTGTCCACAAGTTGGGCTGCATTACTCATTTTCCTCTTCCATTCAAGACTCCGTTTATATTCATCCTTTCGTCTATTTCCTTTTCCACAGGGGTTAGCCCACAAGGCAGTCCTGTGCATGAATGTCTTTATTGGCTTCGTGCTCCTTTCTCTGTGCGTCTTTTTTCTGCTGCTGTGTGTGTGGTGCTTCTGCTGTGTCTGGGATCTTTGTTCCTGTGGGTTTCGATCCTGGGATCCTGTGTGTCCATCCAGTCCACAGTGGTCTGTCTCCTTCTTTCCTGTGTTCCTGGGTTTTCCACTGTCGGGATCTGTTGTTCCTGGGGTTCTTTATCTTTCTTCCATACAGTTCAGTCCTTGGGTGTCCACCTTGGTCTCCACGTGTGTAAGGTCTCACTTCCTTCCGTGTCCGTTGTGTGGTCCACTGTCACTGGTCATGCTTCCTTGGCCACTGTGCTCTTCGTGTGGCCATGTCACTGGGGTCGTTCTGGTCATGCTCACTCTGTGTGTGTCTGGTCTGTCTGTGGTCTTCCTTCTGGCTGTGTCCACTGTGTCACTGTGTCTGTGTCTGTCTCATTCATTTCCTCTTGTCAGTCCATGTCTGTGTTGTCTGTCTGTCTCATTCCTCGTGCTAGGATCTCTGTGTCCTCTCCTCTGCTGTGGTTGTAGTCCATTTCTGTTCTGTCCATGCTGGTCCCTCTTTCTCCTGTCTGGGATCATCTACTACAATTCTTGTGTCCCTCTGGTCACCATGCCAGCTAGGACTCTATTTCCTTGGATCAGTCTTTCTGGGGTCCATTCAGTCTGTGGTCGGGCTCGTGTCCACATCCATGTGTCCTGTGTGTCCACTGTGTCTCCTGTGTATCCATCGTTTGATGATCGTCCTTGGGGCTCATGTCCTTCAGTTGTCCACTGATCCTGTGGGTTCGTGTCCACTCCTACCACTTTCCTCCGTGTCGTCCATGCCTGTTCCATGGCTACTGTTCAGTGGGGCTGTGTGTCATGTCTCTCCCTCTCCTTGTCCTCCACATGGGATTCCATGTCTGTCTCATCTATGATTCTCATTGTCCACTCCTGTGGGCTGTCTCGGTTGGTCTCAAGTCTCCTGGGAATGTGGTCCATGGTCCTCTGGGGCCTCTCTGGGATGTCTCGATTGGTCCCTGTGGGTTGCCTGTCCTGTACGTGCCTCTCCATATCTCCCCTGCGTTTGCTCCTACCAGTGCCTCTGCTCCTCCTCCTATCACTCCTGTGTGCCTGCCCTCCGTGCCCGCCTCTCCATATCTCCTGGGTTTGCTCCCTGGTGCCTCTTGCTCCTCCTCCTGTCTGTGTGCCTGCCTATATGCTACCCGTGCCCGCCTCTCCATCTCCCTAGTTCGGCTCCTGTCTCCTCCTCCCTCCTATCATCCTGTGTGCCTGTGCCTGCCCGTGCCTCCATATCTCCTGGGTTCATCCTACCCATTGCCCGCCTCTCCTCTCCCTCCTATCCACTCCTCTGTGTACCTGCCTGTGCCTGCCATTACCCATATTTTCCAAATCCTGGTTCAGTGTCTCCATCCTCCTACTATCAGCTCCTATCTCCCTCTGTCTGTCCTCCTGGGTCTTCCTCTTTCAACTCTTCTCATATTCCTTCCTCAATCCCTCCATTCTCCCCTCCCCTCCCCCCTTCCTCTCCCTCTTCCCTCCCTCCTTCCAGATCTCCATTCCTACCACCACTTCCCCCACCACCATCCACTCCATACCACCCCTCTCCACTTCCTCCCCTTCCATTCCCTCCGTTTCCCTCTCTCATCCACTCCTCTCCTACCCATTCCACATCTTTCCATTCCACCACCCCTCCCTCACCTCCTCTCCTCTTCCCCCTTCCATCCTCCCTCCCTTCTTCCATATTTATATCTACCACTATCCACTTCACATCTCCACTCCATCTCCTCCTCTCCCTCCTTTTCCACCTCTCCATCCTCCTCCTCAGTCCACTCCTTCCCCGTCTCTCACCATATTCTTCCACTCACCCCGTCCACTTTCATCCTTGTCTGTCCTACCCCGGATCTGTTTAGCCACCTCCACTCAGGGCTGTCCACCCTCACTCGTGGCCTCCTCCATGTCATGCCTCTCCTGTGGTGCCTGTGCAGTCTCCGGCTCCACGTGCCTGTGCAGTCTCACATGCGTGTGGTCTCGTGCCTCAGTCTCCACATGCCACCTGTGCAGTGCAAGTCTCTCCATGCCAGTCTCCATGCCTGTGGTCTCGTGCCTGTGCAAGTCTGTGCCTGGGTCTCAGTCCTCCACGTACCTTCCTCCTGGTCTCACGTGCCTGGGGCTGGTCCTCTCGTGCCGTGCCTGGGCCTCCTGTGCCGGTGCCACATTTCCGGCTCACCACTCCACTCCTTGTCTTGTCCTGGCTCCCTCCTGTGGGGTTCCTCCCTCTGTGGCTCCCTCCTCCACTGGGTTTCCCCGTGCCAGCTTCCTGTGCCTCCTCCTGCCCGTGCCTCCTCCCAGACTCCCTCCTGACCCTTGTCCTTCCTGTGATCTCCCTCTACGCCTGTTGCATCCCTGTGGCTCGGCCCTCCTCCCATTATCTCCTTCTACCCGGTTCCTTCCAGCCCTACCCAGTGCCTACCTCTGCCTCCTGCAGTACCCTCTCCCTCGTGCCTGTGCCACTTGTGTGCCCCCTACCCATACCCTCCCCCGTGGCTCTCTCCTGCAGGTGCCTCTCCATCCTACCGTGCCCATGGCCTTTGCCTCCCTACCAGTCTCAGTCCTCTCCTCTTACCCAAGAGCCATGTCAGCCTGCCTCGTTTTCTCCTTCTGCTCCTATCCGCCTCAGCCTCCTCTCCTCTAGTAGGCCTCGATCTAACATGAAGGTTTCTACTCAAGGTGCTTCGATATATTTCTTGGAATCGATGCCATTCTTGATATTTATGTTCGTATTATTGGATTCAGTGATGTAGGGACAATATGATATGTGTTTCAGGAATGGACGCCTTCCCCAAATGTTCTGTCTGTCATGACAGTTTACCCATAAGGCCCTCCCCTACCTACTGCCCTAATCTACACTTAAAATTAATGTGTGGGACAGTGTGTGACCAACTGCAGCTGGTGAGTTAGTGATGTCATGTTGCATGTCAAGAGGGGGAGGTCAACCTCAAAGGAAACAACCCTCCAACAGGATGCGGTGGAATGAAGGAAATGTCCACCTGACAGTCAAACATCGCCCACAGAGCTTCTCTGTACACACAGAAGATGACAGCAATAGGCTGTGTGTTGGTGTCAGAGTCTTGAGGGGATTACTCTGTGAATATAGAGACATGCTGGCAACAGTTTCAAAGCTACCAGACTGACATGTTGTTGTTGAAACTCCTGTGGACCACAGCACCGGGAAGCATGGAGGCTGAACCAGTTTGCAAACTTCACAAAGAGCGTTATCCTCTTGAATATTTTGACAAAACTGTAACATTTTTAATCTGTATGCCTGAAATGCAGGCTTGGCGACCATGCTGATCAACGACGTTGAGAATTTAGACAGTAGCTTCTGATGTTGCTAAGCAAGGGCGGATAGAACAACATGGGAAGAACGTGACTGCACATCATACGTCTCACCAAGCATATCTGAAGAGCATCAGCAAAGTCATCAATGACACAAAGCAAGAAAGCAGTGCTGTGAAGGAGACGATCCACCACACATTCGTTCTTCTCTGAGAGGACACACTCGATCAAAGAGAGACGGATCTGATCATCGATCTTGACAATCAGACGAAGCAGAAACTGTCGTATCTACACATAGAGCAAGGTACCTCGCGAAGGCGAGCGTGAACGATGCAAGTGGACCTGAGACTACATCAAGACAGTGCTCAGATATGCTTCGGAACTCGGACTTTCTGACCACTGGAGAGTTCAATACAAGAAACAACGAAGACTTACCTCCAGATCAGTTCCACCAGATGCTGCACTGTTCACCTGCAGCCGTTGTTATTCAGCACATGAGAGGACTGGCGAGAAATTGAAATCCGACATTTCTGAGTTTGGGTCTCTCGTTAGAGATGGATCAACATCTGATGAACACACTCTGACAGGTGCTTACTTCTGACTCTGGCATTATATGTTATATATTAGATTTGTTTAGTATTTCCTAGCATACTGTCAAGTATTATTTGATTAGGCTTTGTCAGAAAACATTGATAGCTTGTAGATGTTTCTCTTGACCATTCATTTAATTTGACTTTAAGATGGTGAGCTGATGCTCGTTCTATTCCTTTTAACACAAACTCAGTGAAACATAAAATGATCGATTGGTAACCCAGTTGTTGGTTATTTTACAGACAGAGGGTACACAGACAGATGATATCCACATCTACCTGACCGGAGAACACACTCACGCATGTACTTGCTTAGTAAGCATACATATATGCATACGTCTCAGTAGTCTCTGGGGTAATAATTATTCTCACCTGCGTACATATAATGTTCATATTGAACTTATGCTTGTATGTTACAAGTGAAACAAGCCTACTCGTTTTGTGAATCTTGAATTGCGACATTGAAATATATTCTTTTGTTTCAAGCTGAAAGCCCAGAGAGGCTGCTAACGATCCAGCACCCACTAACACAGTTTGGTGAGAGATTTTAGATTACTTTGAAAACGTAACGACGGAAAACATCGTTACCGTATGTGTCCCTTTATTTTGTATGCCATATTTTCCAGAGCACACATGCTTCCAACTCCTTTATGATTTAAACAGGACATGGTTATGGATGGGCAGAAAATGGCCTCATAAAATATTTATCCCAAAAGTATATCTTATATGAACAATTTTACGGTCTTTCATATTGACATGATACTGTGATACATTAGTAATGATAGCTGGCCTTAGAGGGCAGATATCTGATGATACGTTATCAATATAGCCGTTTAGTAATGGACAGAAGCTGAGGGCTACAAACAATGTTGAAAAAGTGACTCTACTGATATTACAGGGGACCAGATC
>NW_025766100.1:0-67176 GCF_003918875.1 Haliotis rubra | reverse complement strand
CCCACGGTATTGCGTTGATGCCGATTAGACTTCACCCGATTTTCGGTCGTATCATCGCATCTTCGATATGCGCAGAATTCCGATATTGTAGTTATTGAAGATTGATTCGTTTCGAAAGTACGTCGCGCTTCAGCGTTTAAAATTCCAATTGTGATATCGTCTTTCCCAGTTGTTTCAGTCATTGAACATGGTTTTCGCAATGCAACAGCAGATCCGACCGTCAGCCATGTTATTTAACACCCGGAAAACATGTATTAAAACCAGGTTTCAGCTTCCGGCAGCATCTGATGAACGACGATTCATCGGCGTCAGATTAGCACCAACGCCCGGACCGACCATTCAAAATCACTGGCATTGAAAGTCAGTGGGCGATCAATCAAAGAGCCGGTCGATGTCTCGAAGATTAATAACGTCATGCCACGATAACGTTATTTTGAATAAAATCCAGTATCATCTTTGCGTTTGAATATCATTCAGAGCGGTTAAGGACATTTAACCGTCCACGATTTCAAACAAGTTTGGGTAGTTCCATAAAGAGCCTAAGATCAGCGTTGACACGATTAGCCGCAAAGAGCATAAAGCAGAATCGCGTCCATTCCGGAAGATTTGTTTTCATGTGGCGGAGATCCACCGGAAACAGATAGCGCACCGAACCGACGAACGTCAAAAGTCATCCGTCCGTTCGTACGTTTCGGCGAATGCCGACGGCCTTTAAAATCCGAGCTTAACAGTCGTGAGTTCCAGATCATCGATTGATGGTGAAAGATTATTACGATGGTGAGATTCCCCGAGGGCATCAAATACGTAAACCAACATACCGCGGTCGACATTGTTCATTGTCCTCGAACCAGTCTCAGCCAAAGTTAGACCCGCCGTTTCTGTTATCGTGATTTGTTGAATTTCATCGTTTGTTGAGTCATTGTTGTCGATTGCCGGGATGCGCAGATGATTTTCAAGAAGACGTCTTTGATCGAATGGATAGTTTAGAGCATCCGATTTGTTCCGCTGAATTACAGTCATCAAAGAAGTCCACGTATAATGGTTCGACAACTATCGAAGACGTACGATTTCGGTGCGTCGGTCGAAGCAGAGTTCGTTTTAAATGAAAGCTCGACAGTTTGCGCGAACAATTGTTTGCTTCGGTGAATGATATGTTAACATAGCATTAAACCACGGTAAGTTTCAACATCCTCGAAGATGATTTATCGAACCGCATATTGGTATACGCAAAGTTGATTGCGGCGATGATTTGACCACGGTCATTATCGGCGAAGGGACTAATGGATCAGAGCCAGCACACCCTGCTGTTAACAGTCCTCGCTTCATGGTACCGTATCCAAAGATATGTTCAGCCTGGAAGATCTTCAGCCGCATTACTGAGTTACCTCGATAGCGCAATTAACACGACGTCGAATTGTTGCGTCCGAAATCGTCGAAACATTTTCGTTTATTCAATGTCTCAGAACATCAGTTAACGACTGTTTTCAACAGAATGCTCGATTGACTTCAGCCTTCGCGATTCCCGACAAGGAATCAATATCGTATTATTCTTCGACATTTTCGCGGGGATCAACTTCAGGAATCAATATCAGCAATATCACACCCAATAAAATAGTCAATTTCGCGTTGGTGACAGTTCTTTCGATCATCTCTCGACATCAACGAATCGTGACGAAAAGAGCGTTTTTAGCGGCGGTTACGGCCGAATATGCGGTTCACCTTCAATCATCACGGAAAGCCGTCAATAGCGACTATACCCATACCGTATTCAACAGGGATGACAGAGGCATAGAAAATCTGAAAATCTACCGAATTGTCGCTTCGGTTAGATGTTCCCCGGCGTTAACAAATAATTTTGCGTTGTCAATCACCGAAGAATCAACATTGATGGCGATGTCGAAGTAAATTTGCAAAACAGCTACGAATAATGTTCAGGGTGAAGTGTTACAAAGAACATCATCGTTCCTGAATCAGCGTTCAACCACCAAAGCTCCGTTCACCCACGCAATCACGGCAACCTTTGAAGCCGGTGACCATCGTAACAACGGAAAGCTGTATGCCATGTGACTAAAGCATCATCATTTAGAGGCGGTTCTTCACGGTACTATGGGCGAGACTACATCAGAACTCAACAAACATATCCGTAGAATAGCCATCCCGTCTTACGCTTGATGTTCGCATTATCGACACTAGAAATGCGCGATAGTTTCGTTGGTTCGTTCGAGTAAAAATTGCGTCAATAATCGTAACAGAATAATGATGTTCATCATTGTCGAGTGACGTTTGCGCTTTCGAGGTTTTGCTAGTTAATATTTCGTTCATCGAGCTTCAATCGGCGTCGAAGACGCGCCACAACAAAGGGATTTTCCGACTTCGCAGCAACAGACACCGATATTCGTTAAGAAACAGTTGTTCGTCAATCTCGGTCGAATTACGAGCCGTCTTCGCATAACAGCAATTGGTCAGCCCCAAAACTACGCATCATAATAAATACATATATTAACATACAAACAAACATGCCCGTCATCGCGTTCAAATATAACCGAAGTCGTCGAGTGCTCAGGCTTCCTGATTGAACTGATTCGTTCAATCAACACCTTCTGTGCGAAAGTTACAAAGCGAACGTCTTCAGTCTTCAAATCGAGACTTCAATTCCATTATCGTAACGGGAAGTTATTGTGCCGCCATCAACAGGGGACGGCTCTTCATTTGCAGCGCGACGACGGGGAAATGACATGACCAACAGTCAACATCCGCCATGTCGTGGTACTAAGTCAGCATACGTCACGTCAACAACCGCTGGTGAATGCACAATCGCCGCGGTTCATGACGCGTATCGTCGCTACAACCAATCGTTTTCCAGTGACAACGGCGTTCAGGAGCGATAGAAGAGATTCATCTGTGTCGTCAGTTCAACCCGAAATTCAAGAAAGATCATGTTAAGCGACGCCCCGATTGAAGAGGGGCTATTGATATCCTCTCCGAAAAGTTTTATTGCCGGAAAATCTCCACGGAAAATTGCGCAACGTTCGTTTTCAGTTGGCCATAACATATTGCCTCAGGTACCGCCAGTACGTAAATATGCCTTCGAATATCGCCGTTATCGGCAAAGATGTTTCGTAGTAACAATAATCCTTTCGCTTCGACATCGTGCTGGTCCGGAAGGGCGAGCGATGAGTACCGAGTAGGTGGCCAATAAACAGCCGATACGCCAGCCTATCACGTTAATCAGCATTCGAAGGAATATTATCAATACAATATTGCGCCATAAAACAACTATTACAAGTTTGCGCAGAAGAAAGCGGCAGCGCAATAACCATTGGTCTATAAAGAAAATATTTGTAGTCAATAACGGTGAAGCGCCAGTAAAGCCGGCGTTCATCAATCATCACGTTATAGTTATTTTGATGGTGATTTGCCATTCACAAAATAGAAGACAGTTGGCAGTTCTTTCACTCAAAGAACGACCGTTATTGACACGGAAGAAGATAGAAATAGTAATGAAGTTTTATTACAGATACGTCGATTAAAGATCACCAAAAGAAGCGAAATATATCAACAAATGTGCGGGTTGTTCCGTTCATTTACTGGTAAAAATATTGAATAGTAAACAACCGTAATATGCAACATGGTCAATTGTTCGTACCGTCATTCAAATAGTGAACAGAACTTTATCACTAAGCCGATATCACGCGAATATACCCTCAGCAGTTCCGAAATGGTCATTACGCTCAGGTTCGAGATTGCGTCCGTTCACTACCAAACTGAAAATTCAGAGATTCGCTCTCGTATGAGTTACAAATTATCTATTGCGAACAGTAGTTACCATAGCGTTCAATAACATTATGCCAGAATTCTGCCGATGTTTTTTCATATCAAGATACCATTATTAGCAAATGAAGATTAAATAAAAAATTGCTTTACCGATATTGGTTCGATTATAAAGAAGGTGGTATATGCCGATATCTTCTTTCAAAAATACTATTTACAATGTATCATTATCAATATCTTTTCTTTCATTTGGCTTCAACGGCATTTATTCTTCACCGGTGTAGATTTAGCATGAAATGGAGCAGCGATTGTTGCTCCGTAGACAAAGTCAAGAACGGATTTTTCTCATTCCTTCGGGAGCATGAAGATCACATGTTGGTCAGAATAAAAGATTGAAGGTAACGTATTAATCGTTTTACCAGACCAAAAACATTTACTCATTTTATACGTTGGTATCAAAAACCTCTCGATGTTTTTCAGCATGCATCACGCAAAATACATAATTATACCCAGAGCTTAACAGAGCCTAACTGAAAATGCCCGTTCACTGGTCACAGATAATACGCAACATGTCATTCGGTCATAGTTACGTAATACCCCAATTTTGAGCGTATATGACAGCGCCTTCTTCAAACAAATTTCACGCAAAACAGCCACCTTCACCATTGCATATGGTGCGTATAACATGGAAGCCGCTCGCGCAGCCTTCTCACCACTGCGGTTTGGTCACAAATCGTAAAACGTAAACACAGCTACTTGAACTACGACCAATTATTGAATACGGCTTGTCAACCGTATTGATTCTCGAACATTTCGATAATTTTCGATAAACAGCGGCGCAAGGGAAACGCCGTAGTCGCTCACGAAAAATCACCTCAAATGGATGTTACGTTACCGCTAACGCAGATTGGTACTGTCACCTTCGGTCGTTATTTCATCGAATGGCGTCGTCATTGCCTAGTTCAAAGCGCCGGTGACAGAAACGCGCCGATTGGCCACAACTACTTGTCTACGAGATGTTCTGAGCCGTTGCCAATGTTGTACGCAACAAAACACCGCGGGAGTTCGATTTGACCGCCTATACGGGAACGCCTGTCGTTCAAAGCAGACGAAAACAGCCTCAACCCGCATGAAAGACCGTGCCTATAGCCCTATGCTCGCCTCTGGTACAGACAAGTTTAACAACAACCGTGCCAATGTTTATCGCCTGGTCACCGACCAACATGCCGCCGGCACAGTCGCAATACCTGAACAGTTTGGGGACGATAAGACGAAAACATTCCAGCGATTGTCGGTTCCTCACGATCAACCCATAATCGAAACCATATGTCTTCAGTCATAATATAGCCTTCGACAATATGCAAAGCCTGATACAAACGCCAGTAATGAGATCGGTGTTGGTTCACAACATGCACTTAACAAGCCGATGTATCGCCATCATTACTGACTTCAAACATTTCCTTCGTTCAGCATGTAATTCAGTCAGAATATTTCACTGTTTCATCTGTTCTCATTTCAAATGAACATTTGCCATGCTGTAATCATTCCGAATTACCAACCATTTTACCATTATTCATTTATATTAAAGAACTGGCCCGGAGATCAACAGTCTCTACCCAAATCATCAATATGCCGATATGCGCAAACAGTTTCACCCGGGAACAGTTTACAAATATCATCAGATGACTGGTTTACGCACGTAACGCATGCATAACATTGAGGCAATTGGTCATAACACATGTAAACTGTTGGCAGGCCTATCAATTTTACTCTTCCGTCCGCGACGACCGGTGTATGCAAACTGCGGCGACAGAATGACCAGTTCATTCAGCCTATAAACGAAAAGAAAACACATTGCCTTACTTACCCAGCACCAGTTTCAGCCGTAAATACATTGATACGATATGCTGATTTAACATATTCGACACTCAGATATTGTCATTTTCCAATTCAGGCCATCGCCCCGTGAACAATAGTAAATCGCCTTTTAGCGTTATTTTATTTAACGCGCAAAATAGCCCCAAATCTTTCCCTCATGCCCGAATATAGCCTTTGTAATGAGCATGCCTTTTATAACATATGAACTTCCTCATTTATGGCGACGTTTTGATCATCATAAACACAAATCATCAACAGTCAACGAAAATGTCTGATGCACGTCAATAATTATTCGGTTATCATCGATATCGTGAAATTTTCAGTCATCATCATCATTGTTCAATATTTGATCAAATTGCGAAACATTATTTCAGAGGTGATGAAGAGAAAACCGAAAGCTGATCGTCACGGTCGATGAATTCTTTGTACTGATGGGCCTGGAGCGAGCGAACTGATATTGATCTAAAGCGTTACGAGCAGCCAATAGTTCTGATTGCGTAGTGTAGTTTCATGCGTTGTAAAATAGAAAGCAGTTATCATTCTCAGTTCGGCAGTCGCAAGTTAATCAATAAAATATGGATAAATCACCGAAATATCATTTCCGTACCAGGTAACGATCATCGACGAAATAAAAGTATTAAAATCGATGTTCATGACCGATTCTGCACATCGATCGGCCGATAAGCAGCGATGAGTGATTATTGTTCATGCATAGTGTTTTTTCGACCATTTTTATAACTATATATTCAACAATGTCAATGAGGCCGTAATCCGATATTAACCATACAGCCGAATAATACGTTTTAAAATGGAAAAGAATAATGGCATCGGTTATTAAAGATGAACCATCTACAGCAAAATGTAAAAACAAAAGCATCATATTTTACCGAAAATCATGTCGCAACATTGATGCCTAATCACGCCAGGCTCCAGGTGATCAAAATTTCCACTTGGAAAACATCATTTCCGTGCCCAAAATTGGATGATGTTTCGCCGCTCGGTACCTTGAAATATTCATTTTCTCGGTTCTCCTTTCTCAAGTGATTCGGTCTGATGAGGCGTACGGCATTGCGTGGTGTTGTTCAATCGATTACCGCAAAGTCGATTTTGTAGTGCCGGCGAATAGGCGTTCGACCGACGGTACCGACCGTGCTACTGGTGAATTTCGGTACTGTTAGCGTAACTCAGTCATAACGAACATTTCGATCTGAATTCGATCCGTTGGTTTCCATTGCCGACAATTATCATATTTACGTCATTTAGTACCGCAGGAATATCGGTATTTGATACCACGCCTAAGCGTTCGATTGATTACGGGCCATCGGGTCGCAGCTTTTCGCTTCTCGACGCATATTGCCGGAACAGTCGCTAAAGCAGACTCAAACAAAGATATCAATGCAACCGTGACACGCGATGACAAATTTTTAAAAGTTGGGATTATAGAGCAGGTACCAGTTTCGTCGTCATTCGCATTCTTCCAGCCTCTATAAACAAACGACGACCGTTCATTTCATCGCCACAAAGTCAGCTCGGCGCATACCAATACAGCAGTCGCGTTTACCGTCCGCCAGCCAATGTTCGTATGAATACAAATTCAGTGACCGACCGAAATATTACATGAAAGTGAACCCGTCATTAGCGTATATTATCGCCAGAGGTCGGTGTTAATATAACAAGAGACCGGGCGCTATAAAATTCGAATCCGTTTTGAATGCGATCGAATTTGCCGAGTTTATATTATCGATTAATCTGATTGGTCATTCACCAAAGTGCCAGAGCTTTAAGCATCTTCGCAGGGTCAGTAATAAGCCGAAAATATTCATTACGATGCATTTCCGAAAGGGTTCGCGTATCTTGCCATTAGTGTTGTTACGGTGATTTTGAAATATATTGTGCGTGTCGAGATTGATGACAGCTCATCTTCTCGATGAAATAAACACCGCGATATGGTCATGAAATGGCCTCGTTTGTATTTTATTCGCTTCGGCCTCTCAACTTTGGTATCACCTGTGCTCAGCCAAAAACGATAACGGCCTGTTCGATTGGTGTCTCGAGGTAATCACTCCATATTTAGCGAAGTTCATTGCGTAGTCCAATCGCAGCAGAACATTCCGCACAAGTGAGTATTACTTCGAGTTTGCGTCATCAACGGTGCGCCAGGTATCATGAAAACCAATCAAAACAAAGTGGTTGTGTTAACAAACATGATTACAGACATCAATGAATTTCACGAATCACAAGTTCATATAGATAATGCGACAAGCAAAACGTTTAGCGCATCGCCTTTAATAAAATATTTTTGTGATCGCGTAGTCACGATTCCGTGCGACAAATACAGCCTGAAGATTCAGCCTATACGCGAGCATTGCTGGTTGGTTAAAGTCATCGAATCTATGTTAATAGTCCAGTTGTTTTGGGATACCCAAATGCTTCGCGATTGTCTATGCCCGAATTATCACAATCAAAGCCGATTTGCGTCAGTTGACGCATTCATCAACCGTGAACTGCGCGAACACATATGACGCTGAAACGTAAAATACGTCACGTCAATAACTCCACGCCACTGGTTTCTGCGCCTACGCGAGCGTAGCGGTGGTTCCTGATATCATTTCGTATCATTATCGAGGTTAACGGTACGCCAGATTGGGTCGGTAAAGCGTTTGACACGGCGTTAGCTAAGGAGCCCACAAGATGAAAACAACATCAGCAAAAGAAATAAGAACAGACCGCATTGAACTATTGACATCACTGGATTTACAAATAAGTTGCAGGCATCATTTATGCAGAAAGTCCGTTATGCGAAATTGAAATTATCATCACCATTACTCAATACTCGTTGCGTTAAATCGTTAAAGATGAAAGTTCTTCATTTCGTGGCCGACGCGGCAAATGTCGGCATAGCGTTCACTTCGGAACAGCAGCGAGATTCATGGGAGACGCAGCTCATCGCAGAGCAACAGTTCAACATAACCATCTTCTACCCAAAATTCGGGTAACAAAATAATCGAAAACAATTTTTAAATCGTAGTGGCCTGGCGTTAGTACAGTCACATGCCGATACCTTTTCGGCATGGATCGAAACAAATCATCAAAATGCAAATTAAATTTACAAGCCGAAATAATGCGACGACAAAACGATATCGGCAGCAGACAGTAGCGTTTGCGCGCATTATTTTTAAATGTTTTCGCCGAGCGCCAGCGAGCTTTCGTTATGACAGTATCGTCAATTTAACCGTTTCATAGCAATTGTTTGTTCATTTTCACCATGCCTTCACCGATACAGCAATGTCATGCCGACAGAATAGCTGGTCCGCACACAGAATGTTGCACGGCATAAGCGTTCGGCCGATCATTCGCTGCGTTGCTCGCCTTCGCCGGTTTATCAATGTTCAGAATAGCCGATCGTCGATCATTACGTACTGAACTTCACCATCAGTACAGCAATAATATAACGCAGCTGGATATGATGTTCGGCTGCCCATTAATAGCGTAATACATTAAGACAGGCAGGTGTGACATTGCACCAACATTTATTGCCTGCCGATCGCGACACAAAAATGAGATATTACAAATTCAACATCTCGGTATACATACGCATGCTCCGTGCAATGAATTTAAAGCCGTTATCGTTTCGATCGCTCGCGTCTGCCGCCGAAGTAAACCAGCGATAATTTTGTGCTTATATGTTTCATCAGCAATGCGGTTATGTCGGCGAATGGGCGATATTCGTGTTTAATATGCCTGATTTTGTTGCATCTTTAACGATTTGTTTCTTCCAATAACGGGCCCGCCTGTTGTGGAAGTTATAAACTGCAAGTCAGTATTGCCTGCTAAGGTATTTCGTGCGTCAACGCCCAATCACTCAGGTTACCCGGTAAAATATTCTGTTTCTCAACTTTCGAATTGACAGCCCATGCTTCATAAAAGCCGTTTATCATTGATTACCGGCGTAATCGCTACCGTTTCGTTGCAATATTGAAAGCTCAAAGTCATACCGACACCTTCACCAAATGCCGTGGTAGCCAAGAAAATGTGGGCCCTCAGTGTAACATAGTGCCTCAATACGTTTTAGCCCATCTTTCTTCAAACCTTTCTGGCAACATATGTACCCGAAGTCAAACACATCACCGCAACACTGTCGTTTGTTTTTGATCCTTTCATTTACGAAAGTCGGAGTATTTAAATTGCGCATAATACAATACCATTTCATCAACATTAAGCGCTGACCATGGAACATTCGGCTACATCAACTACCAGTGTTGGTTATGATAACTCTTTATTCATCAACGACCATCCAACATCAACAATAGTACCGTCGACTCCTTGACGATCTTCTAGCCGATCGCGACATCGCGAGACGAACGTCGAGGACCAGAAATCGCGACGACCGTCGAAAAACGAAAGCCGCATGTTTATCAAAAGCGAACACATTTTAAGAAACCAAATTATTCAATCAAAAGCAGCTATCAAAACATCAGGGCGGTATCCTTCCGTAACGGTAAAATAACCGAGCGGTTTCCGCCCTTTCCGAGTTAACCAGCCATAGATTCATTCCAAATCGTATCACCTGGTGTTACGTCTTCATCAGTTCGAGATCAGTTGCGATAGCGAAAACTGAAGATTGTTAATTGTTCGTCCCAACAGCGCGACAGTGAAAGGCAACCATCGACGTTATTTCCAACACCGGTGTTTCAACCGATTGGTATTGCTATCAAAGCAGTAGCTATATTAATGACGGCATATTGATCATCATACTGATCCCCATTTTCATCTGTCACGTAAAATATGACGCATATCATTAAAAATCGAATATTGACCATTTTGAACCGCAACCAAACAACCATACCTGTCGTTTAGTTCCGAAAACTTTGCAAATACACATACAAAGTTATAGTTGTCGGTCAGCAAACGTTATACGTACGCCATGCAACACGAAGTTTCCGTCCGTTCAAAATATCATTAACAAAGGTTCATCATCCACAGCTTTAACTCACGTTAGTGGTATAAACTATCGATGAAATAGTTGTCATTCACTCGACGGTCAGTTACCTATCTAAAACAGTAACCAATTTCAGATAACCGACGAAACACCAGACCTCGACAGTTCCATTTTGCATTTTCGTGTTCGAAAATACCAACAGCGGGAATATACACGATCGATTAACGCCGATCGATTAATCACTTTATCCACACAAAGTGATTAAACAAACGGTACAGCCATGCATGCAGATTAACTGGTTCCAATACGTATCAGCCACTTCAGTATCGTAACCAGCGCAAAACAACTCTTTCAGTGATAACGTCAGTTATCGTCATTGTTGGCCACCAAATTACTTTCGTAAAGAATGGCGATTATGCAACAGCGGTCAGGCGTGTTGTTCGATGATCAACGCACCAGAAGGTTCATGCTATAATACTTTTCGCAATGGCCAGACCAGCAAAGATCATCATTGGGAACAGCAGAATACATATTGCCAGATGGTTGATGATGGTTGAAGTTCGACATCACCACCAGCCTTTGCTTATCGCATCGCCCAGCACTCATTGAATTCATGATTGTCGTGAAAGCGAAGACATCAACAAGAATTAAGTAATTGCGATTTACAATGCTCCAGATACCGTCATAGTAGCAGACGTCTGATTTTATTTCAGTTTTCAAAATATGCGATAACAAACCACCAGATTATTAATCAAATAGAAAGACGTTAACGCTGACAGCATTCACATAATATGAAAGCGATAACGGAACGTAAAGCAAAGATATATTGCGCAGTATCACTTTCGACTAATTCGCTTCCGAAACGTTGTTACAAGATGTCGTTCCAATGGCATACGACCACGGCAGTGCCTAACTTCGATGAAACAAAATCATAATTCATTGGCCTTACCGACGACATTAAAATGGATATCTCATCAAAAACACCGCTATTGAGCGCCATTTGTGTTTGTTGCAACCAAAAACTACTTACCGGTAAATAACATGCAGCTTGATTGATGTCCGGCCTGCGCATCACAATCTATCACAACAAATTCTATGCAGCGAAGTGCGGGCGTCGAATATCACACCACTTCGTCATCAATATTAAATCACCAATCATTTATCTCCGAGTAGCAGCCTTTATGCTCAGTTGCATGGAAAATATTTCGGTCATCAATCACAGTACTGTTAGTAGTGCAGTTTGATTCGGTCCTCTGAAAGCATCTCGCATTGATATCGTTCAGTCAACGCCAAAGCTTTCGAAAAGTTTCGCTATTCGCATTCATGCACGTTGAATAAGGGCGAAAAGCAACATTCAACACGAGATTCTGCCCCTGCGTATTGTATTCAATATTGAATCATATCAATTCTTTATTGAACGTTCATTTCGCATCCGAGAAACAGTCTTCCCATCATCATTACGTCAACTACGTGAAACACGACAAAAGAAGTTTGAACATATGCGACGAGAGACAGTAATAATGCCAGCATTACGCTATATATATGCCGGATTGTAGCCATCTATACCGTAAAACGGTCGGTATCTTCGGCACGAAATAACCAATGACCAGACAGCGTTCGCGCGACACATACACCACCACCATCAACATTGAACACTAAAATGTTCACCGCAATGACTAATGTCGATAATCGCCAGCCACCCTTTAAACAACACAATAAACAACACCAAACATCAAAGAATAACGGTTTTAACGAAACAACATACGCCTTCACGTCAATTGAATAGTTCGATGCAGCAATACCATTATCTTCGATGATAGTTTCCAAGACGTTCTGAAACATCATTCCAAAACCGGTTCTGAAACAACAGTCTGAAACAATCTTCCGAAGACATTCGCCTGGAAAGATGATTTTTCCAGTATGCCATTGATTAAGTTTAACTTCATCGAGGCTACGTTTTCATGGAAACCGGAGTAGTATCTATGAAACAACAGCCGTCATTTCAGTTCGAATAAGTTTGATCAATACGCAAAGTGCGAGCGCTCGGAATAAAGCGGTAAAACCCGTCCTCCTCATTGGAAACCACGTCTTCAATATCCATCGCCGTATTTACCGTCAAATCATTAGCATGAAAAGCAGAACCAAATGTTTCGATTTGGTGTTTCAAAATATCCACACCAAAAACAATAAACAAAGTTTACAAAACACATAATATTGCTAACATCGTCATTCGCATTTTCGTGATGCGCCAACCCGAAAATACAGTACAGTATGAACACAGTCAAACATGATCACCACCATCAACATTCGCCGGTTATTTGTTAGCAACCAGCGAGTGTGGCTTTAATGTTTATAACACTTGTTGCTCTTCATTTGCAATGCAGGACTTCAGATGCCAAAGAAATTCGAGTTATTTCCGCCGTTTGTGTTACTTCGATGTCAATGGTAATCGGTGATAAAGAAATTTTCCTCCTTCTTTCTTCCTTAAAGATGTCAGATAACACACGTGGCATAAAATAAACAGCCTGGTTAATGTCGTTATTATTACTGTCATACGTGACGTTGCAGCTTAACCGAACATGCCGCAACATAGCCGTCGTTAAATGGGGTTGCAATAATATATCAAGTCATATTACAGAACACATTGTGAAGACACAGTTATTGTGGATATACCAGTTTACTGCTATTAAATTATTATTACCACATTTATTTATAGAATACACTCCGGAGCCCGGATCAACCGCAAAGAGTTTCTTATTATTAATAGCTTTGGCACATGACAGCCGACACCGTTCGCCATATTAAATTAGTCCGCATCGAAACTCACTGTAAGATATCATTACGCAAATCAATCATCTGCACTCAATTAGCCAAAGCGTTACTAAACACAACAGTCTAAATGAAAAGTCATATGACAGTTCACGCATACCCCATGTACCGCAAAGACGTTATCAACAGGTCGCGAAAAGCGCCGTGACTCACACCATGCCACAGTTCAATAAATGTCGCCATTTCACCGTGATGAGATGTAACATAAGTTTCGATTAAAATATCGCTCGAAGTTACCACCGATATTTTCAGCATTTAGCAGCCGAAATATTACGCAGTGGCTGTTTCGCTTCCGTTAGGTAGAATACGCGATTTGAGCAAAATTTCCGGAGGCGATCCAGATACTGAACGTGATCTATCGCTTGGTTTTGCACCACTGCCAATGATGCTGAATAGTTCAGATCGTTCATTGTTCAGTCGTTACCAACACGCTTCATACCGATATTACGTCGGTCAAAAGGTTGCCGTCCAGCAGACCATTACTATACCAGTTACCAACGCTTTATCGTAGGCATCTAGGCACGCGAAGCCCCCGCCAAACATGTGGTCACTACGTCATCGTCTAACAGCACATCAATGCCACGGGCATTGCATGTTTTCCGTGCAAAATACTTATACTTTAAAACAAATTGCCTGACTGCACGTCGCCAATAGCACGATAAATCACGAAGTCCCGAGCTCAAAGCCGATGAACCGTTGCGAGAAATGGTGCCAACACGACACTGGTGAACATCACACGATAGACGGTGAAAGCCCCAATAATAGCCAGGTTCGTCGTCAGGCATTACCGCGAGTTTACCAAACGACGACATTCCGGTTCATCAATACAGCCACGGCATACGATATGTTAATGGGCAAGCAACAGCGGCAGCAGGTTACAAATCGCCGTATGCCACGCCAAGCGAGGCGGCTGCAGGCATAATGTCGCCAGATGGAAAATCATCAAATGCTGCCTGGGGAATCTCCTGTTCTTTCACGAAGTCATTGAGGCCAACATGCCAAACGGGCAATCAGCGAAAAGGCGAGCAGTATCTTCGCGACGCTCTCAGCCGACCGAAGAGGCGAATGCGTTCACGATCGTCAACAGTAGTAAAATGGTCGCTTCCAGCCAAAACACGCTGTTGACACCGCTTTCATGTTAAGTTACGAAAGATACCGCAAACACCAGTTTATCTGTCGCGCCTCTTCACGCCGCATATTAAGATTGACAGGAAGTCGATGCCATATGACAGCAATTTTCATCACAGGCTCCATGCATTCTTCCCGACGCCGACAGACGACCTGCGGTTATGGTTAAAATTACGATCCAGCGACGCCAACAGTAGCCAAACAAGTCGTCTTCAGTGTTGGGGATTCAGCCAACAGCCTAAAGCAGCATCGTCAACAAATGCTATGACGTGCAGAAGGCAGCTGTAGGTCAAGACAGATGTAGCAGCGCATTGATAAGAGTGGCAGCCAAAGTTAAAAGCGAGACTAACTTATCCTCTCATTCGCCGAACATCGCCACCAGTTGCACAATCAGGAACAGAGGTCTTTCACATCGTCAGACTGTACAGATAATTCGAAATATCGTTAGTGGCGCCAGTCCACGCACAGATGCATAATACTATTGAGCAGCCTTTTGATTAGCCATACCGAGCCATAATATAATGCCATGCAGTACTTGAAACAACGCTTTAGGGTATTGTCCGGCAAAAGCAAACTGATTCGAAGGGTTTGCAGTATCCTTAACCTCAAAGAAAACAAAGTCAGCATCCACGGCAGAAATCAGGCCGACGATAACAATAAAGTACGCGGTCAATAACGATCATTTAGAACCGCCAGTTATCTGCTTGATCAGCAATGATATAAATCAAGATCAGAACATAAATAGTACCAGCCGATTTCGACGATGCGTTTGAAAATTCCCGCTTCGATAGCGTACCTGGTCGTTCAATATCATGCCGTTTCGGAGACTTTCAGTTCTCTCAATAGTGGCGCATGGTCACCAGGTTGTCATAAATCAGCATCAGTCGACGACTTCGCCAGTAAGAATAACTCAAAGTTTCGTTACCGGCAACATCTAGTAGTTCATATTAAACATGACAAAATAGTTACAGTTCAACATTCTTGCCCGAAGACACTGGTCACGGCGTTGTATCACCCGAAGATACGAACGATATTTCTTTCAAACCTGAATTAGCGTACCGAACATTTATCGAAAGTCAACTTTGTTCAAAGGGCTTCCGTCGGGCGAGTTTTTCACGACCTGCCGATCTCTTCAACAAGGTGTTGTCCGATATTCAATTATTATCGAATTACGAATGGGTAAACAGACTCGCGATATGTGGCTGGTTTCAATAAAAGTTTGGTCGAAAATAGTTTTGCTGACAGATGTATCAGGTAGTACAGGATTTGAAATTGCGGAAGCCGGCAGATGGCCCGATCAGGGTTAATGGGGAATTTATCACGCATTTTCGAAGTACCATCAAAATATAAACGAAGAAGTTCTTTCACTGCATTGAACAAGCAATCATCGCATTCGTATCGTCGTCTTTGAGTTCTTCTTCGTTTAATCATATCGAAATTCGTTTTATACGGTTCAATAAAGGTGAGTCGATGCGACAAATATCGCCACCAGAAGCCAGCCATCCCAGATCTGAACGAAGTTGAGCAGACAAGTTTCACGTCAGTTACTCGTCAACTCCAGCGAAGACAGCATCGTTCTCGCAGCAGCCGAGCAGCGACGATTCTCCAGAGATTACGGTCAGTTCCGGAACAAGTTCAAACTTTGTTCATTGCGTTCGGTCGTTCATAAAAACTTCATGTCATGGTGCCGTACTTCGTCATAAACAAAGAATCGCTCGTCATCAACCGATGTTCAGTGGGCGGTGACAAAGAAATTATTGAAAACAGAACACCAGTCAGGTTTGCACCGTCATGTTTGGTACGTCTTCTTCAAAGTTAAAGGTTGGTGCTGGTTTTCAGGTAAGAACTAGTTCAAAGACATCAATACCGGAGTCCGCATCTAAGTAATGGCAAAGCCGTTGTTCATCTTCAATATCAGCAGCATCCGGTCATTGGTTATCGAGGCAACGACTCACCATAAAGCGTTGAAATTCGGCTGCCTATTTTTCCACCCGTCTGATTTCGCCAATCGAAAATACCAGTTTCCACTGGTGCCCACCCTAAGTCTGATAAACAATAATATCATCTCGTTATCGGCCAGCGTCGTTCATGGCAGCTGTCAGTCCTGTTATCGGTTGTCAATTTGAACAGTCACTTTTGCAACGTAATCAAATAAGCACCTTCAAAAATCATTATTCAGTTTATCTATTGTATTCGGGCACACCGATACTTAACTCCCACCGATGCTGCCACAAGATGTTTCTTTCCAGCGATCGTGATCGTTTTCGTAAGAGCCAGATACCTATATTCAAACAACAATAAATGGAGTCAGCCGTCTGATCCTCTGCGGTTGTGTCGACCGACCGAAGCCGATAAGATGAAGAGAACACCATTCAATTCACCCATCTGCAGCACACAGCCAGCCGTTAAGATAAGCGGGAGACGTCCATAAAGGGTTCGTTTATCAAGATCTCCAACATTCGCCACGCCGCATAATGCGCGGCGGCGTGAAGTCCGAACTTAACAGGCGTTTAGTCAACATTATCGCACGAATTTTGCAGAACCGGTTCACGACCAGCCCCGAACTCAGCTGGGATCACCCAGCAATTGTTCGGTTATCATGATGCCTGGCACAAAATTTCAAAGTAAAGAGGCGAAAGGGGTTCATGGTGTGTTTATTTCAGCCTGCCGGTGGGTAGCCGCAGTAGGCGTGGTTCTGTAAGGCCAACATGGCTCATGGGGTTAAATATATAGCGTTAATTAGGTTTACGGTTAATTCGTTTTCAGCGGGACCGGTTGCCGGCTTCAGTGCCGGGAACCCGAATGCTGTTTTTCACCGGGGAATTAACAGTTGGCAGTTTCGGTTCAGCTGCCTCAATTACAGACGTCATTGGGCCCAGTTACCTCGAAGATTAGCAATGCACATGAAGTACCATTGCGCTGACCAGCGTTGTCGTCGTCACAAGTTCAGCATTACCAGTGTTCGCCACCGTTTCTGACGCCAGTTGTCGGTTGCGACGTTTCGCATTAGCCCTCGCTATATTGGGGCAATACGCGTTGAGCATCGCCAGTCGTCATTGCTGTGCTGAGGCCCAAATGGCGGAAACGTTACACAGCAACCGACCAACGCTGGGGTCAAAATTGGGAGCGAACGCCGCCAGGCCCAGCTGTGTAATTTATAATTAATGCTAAGACCCCAATGACGGAAACGTCGCAACCCGACCAACGCTGGGGGTCAACAATGGGAGCGAACGCCGCCAGGCCCAGCTGTGTAATTGCTAATCTCTAATTAATGCTAAGGCCCAAATGACGGAAACGTCGCGGGTCTAATTGGGGCGAGCGCCGCCAGGCCCGATATAACTTAACTGTTACTAGATTCCCCGGTGAAAACCGGGAAAGACTGGGTTCAACTGGTAAGAAGGTAGCTTAGCCGAGGTTCCAGCTGGAAAGCAGGTAACCGTAAACCCTAATGAACATATATATATTCTTATGAGTTATGTTGAAAGGTAGCCCACAAGAACCACGCACTCCACGACATGATTTATTCAGGAACTATCATCCAAAATATATATACAATATGTTGAGGTGATAGATATGTACAATTCTTCATGCCTGGTACCATTATCGCATGATATTGCAGTAAGAACCCACTTTCCTGAGAAGAGGACTACAATGAAGGAAAAACAGAGACGCAACTGTGGATTTAATGGCCGAGGGTGTGGAGGTTCTAGTGGGCTACCCCAATCTTGAAATAGAATGCTAACAATAAGCCTAAAAGATTTTAGCTATGTGGCAACTAGCGTCGCCAACATAATTGTTACTAGCCAAAGAATGCTGAGGCCCAAATGACGGAAACGTCGCAACCCGACCAACGCTGGGGGTCAAAATTGGGAGCGAACGCCGCCAGGCCCAGCTGTGTAATTGCTAATCTATAATTAATGCTAAGACCCCAATGACGGAAACGTCGCAACCCGACCAACGCTGGGGGTCAACAATGGGAGCGAACGCCGCCAGGCCCAGCTGTGTAATTGCTAATCTCTAATTAATGCTAAGGCCCAAATGACGGAAACGTCGCAGGTCTAATTGGGATCGAACGCCGCCAGGCCCCGATACTTAACTTAACTGTTACTAGATTCCCCGAGTGAAAACCCGGGAAAGACTGGGTTCCAACTGGTAAGAAGGTAACCCAGCCGAGGTTCCCGCTGGAAAGCAGGTAACCGGAAACCCTAATTAACATATATATATTCTTATGAGTTATGTTGAAAGGTAGCCCACAAGAACCACGCCACCTAGCACAACAGTGCTACCCCACACCATACGGCTAAGGCTGAAGATACGCGTACCCGCCATGATTGCCTCATATAAGAAATTCACTTACCTCTTTACTTACTTACTTTGAAAATTTTGTACCAAGGCATCGTTTATGTCGCGGACGAATTGATGAACCCCTTTAGAGCTAAGGTGCGTCCCATCCCACTGGAACCAGGATGGGTCCGTGGCCACTATATGTGGATGGGGGATTACCACAAAATTCGGTATGTGCGTGAAATGGTTGGCTAAACGCCTGTTAAGTTTGGACCTACTGCGGTCCACCTTACGTGGGTCCCGCGCATTATGCCAATAACGGCGTGGCAAGATGTTGGAATATAAGATCTTGGCGTTCGGCAGGTGGACCTGTAGCCGCTTTATGGACATCTCCATATCACCCAGCAGCTGGCTCGCCTTTGTGGTGCACAGGTCGTTGGAGCCAAGGTGGATGACTACAGCCTTGGGTGGTCGCCGCATCGCCTGGACTTGGGCATCTATCAGCTGGTCGAGTTCCGCCCAACGCAAGCCCCCCCTCGCAAGCCACAGGATCGTTCTGTGACGAGCCAACTCCATTTGGTGCATTTGGAGCTCTCGTCTGGCTCTTGCCACGAAACTTGATCCTACGATCCATACTGGAAAGAAAACGCAGTAGTAGCATCGGAAGTCATTTACAGGAGTTAGAATATCAGTGCCCTTTGGATACAAATAGGTCGCTTGAATGTATGAAGTTTTAAAGAGAGTGCTTGATATTATTTGATTACATTTACAAAAAGTAACTGATATGCTAAATTATTTTGTTGGTAGCCGAATATAGGACTGATAGCATTGTGACTTCCACCTGCCGTACTGCTGGATGAGATGTGGGGGTACCCCATTCATGGCTGCTGTAGTTGCTGCTCCGATACGGAATGAATGTGAAGAATAGTTTTCAGTATTTATGGAGCTTAGGGCCAAGGCTTTTTTTAAGTACGGCTTGGAATTGGTACCTGGTTAGCGGAGTATGGTCGAAATGGATGAACGCTGGAGAAGGGCCTAGAGGGCGGGCCCGCAAATAGGCCTTAAGGGCTGCTATTGGGCATGTGGATTGACCAGGTGTTGCCTCAATAACTACAGAAACGCCAAACCCTCGTGGGTCACCTTTTGAATGTGGGAGGTGGATAGTAACTGTCTCGGGTTGACCTGATATACTTACGTCCTGGATGGTGCAGCCAGGCTGTGATGTCTTTGTTTGAACTAGTTCACTTACCCTGAAGAAACCAAAGAAGGCCACGCAATATACTGCTTTGAAGAGGCATACTTCGTATGACGAGGTACAAACCTGACTGAGATTGTTGTTCACTATTTTTAACAGATCCAGCGTAATAGGTTTTCTCCTGTCCTGCCGCCCACTGGACTTGTACATACCTGTTATCAGTTTATTGACAAGGAAATGCCCGGTGCAGTCCTGGAGGCCTTTGAATTTATGGTAAGAAGACACAGCTGCGATATAAGTTTTTTACTGTGTTTGGAGAATGATTAGTGACTGACAAATGAGCAATAAAGTTTACAACCTGATCCAGAGGGACTGGCCATGTCTCCGGAAGTCGATGTACTGCTCGAAACTGCTGCAGGGCATCGATGCCTGTCTTGTAGGTCGACCAGGTATTTGTCGATAGGGACCGGCGTAGGAGCCTGTCTGCTTCTTGTTCTAGATCTGCCATATGGTGTCTGGGATTGGCGTTGGTGCAGCTTTCGCTTCTGGTGCGGCTGCCCGAAAGCGGTCGAACTGAAACCTCGAGAGTGCATCGGCTATAACATTGGAATTGGTGTCAATGTATTTAGATTTAAACAAGATGTTATGATTAAAGCAAAGAAGAATAAGGCGACGGAGGAGATTCATCACCGGGCATTTGGATGATTGCTTGTTGATGATTGCCACCACTGCCTGGTTGTCACAGTAGAAAAGGATTTTCTTGTTTGCAAGCTGAGGTCCCCATATTTTGATGGCCAAGACGATGGGAAACAGCTCCAGGAAAGTCATGTCGAGTGTGGTCCCATTCACAACCCACTGATCAGGCCATCTGCCGCAAAACCATTCCCCCTGAAGGTAGGCCCCAAATCCTGTACTGCCTGATGCATCTGTGTAGAGCTGGAGATGAGAGTTGTCTACCCACAACTGGTCCTGAAAAACTGATACACCATTAAACTTTGTAAGAAATGTTAGCCACATATGCAGGTCCTGTTTTACCCATTCAGTGATTCGAATATGGTGGAATGGTTGCTTACCTTGACAGAGAAGGTCAATGAGCCGTCGGCAAAAGGCTCTGCCCATTGGAATTGCCCTACAGATAAAGTTGAGCTTTCCGATGAGGGACTGTAGCTCCTTTCTTGTTACCTTGGAATTAGGTTTGAAGAGGATATGCTGTATCTGGGATGTGATTTCACGTATCTTACCTTCAGGTATTCTAACCTGCATGGCCAGTGTGTCGATTTCAAGACCCAAGAATGTTAATTTAGATGCTGGGCCAACTGTTTTGTCATGAGCAATGGGAATACCTAGATGAGTTAGCATTGCCAGTGAAGTCTGTAAGTTAGCCTGGCACTGGGTTGTGCCCTGTGATCCCCCAGTCAGAAAGTCGTCGAGGTAGTGCATGATTTGTATGCCTGGGAGGCGTTGACTTATGCACCACTGTAGGAAAGAACTGAAAGTCTCAAAGACAGCACATGATATTGAGCAGCCAAAAGGTAAGCATTTATCAAAGTAGAATTTACCTTCAAACTGTACCCCCATCAATTCAAAATCAGCTGGGTGTACTGGTATAATTCTGAATGCGGATTTGATATCGAACTTTGCCAGCAGTGCCCCCCGACCCAAGTGTTGTATCATTCGGATAGCTTCGTCAAACTTAGCGTAAGACACTGAGCATGCTTGCGGATCTATGTGGTCATTTATTGACCCGCCTTTTGGATAAGACAAATGATGTATTAGACGAAAATCGTCAGCCTGATTTCCTTGCCATAATTGGGATTCTGACTGTTTCTTTGGGACAAGACCTATTGGGGATACTTGCAAATTAACAAAGGGGGGAGTGTTAAACGGCCCAGCCATTCTGTTCAGATCCAGTTCCTTTTTTAGCTTTTGCCGGACAATGTGTACCCTATCCCTGTGTGTCGCTGACTTTAAATTTTTCGCGAGACGACTATGGCGCATACCTTGAAACTCGAGCTGGAAACCAAATGTAAAACCTTCAAGTAGATATTGTGCATCTGTTGCATTGGACTGATCATAACGATGCAACCAGGGAGTTAATCTATCTAGTCTGACGGGTGTAGGAGCCAAAGACCTTACCTCTGTTTCCTCTGGTTGGCTGCCTTGGGCTGGTGAAGCATGGGCCCATACTGTTGTTGGATAGGGGGAGTCGTTGGACCCCCGGTCCTCGAAAGCAGCTGGCCGCCCCATGCGAAGCGTCGTTGCACTTGCTGCATCTGTGCGGGTACACACAACTGTACCTTCTGCATCCATGCGGTTTGTTGAATGCAAAGCAGATGTTGAGCGCTGGATCTAACACACTAGGGACAGACTGCTGACCGGGGGATAAACACCTACCTGTTGGCGTCCCGACTGCGGGGTCATGAATTTTAACCATAACTCACCGTCAATTCTGTCCCAGCGTCGGAGAGGGTCTCTCGCCATTCTGTGTCGAAATTGCTGGTCATATAGCATCCAGGCTTCCTGTCCAAA
The DNA here is from genome assembly GCF_003918875.1 of Haliotis rubra. Taxonomy (NCBI): domain Eukaryota; kingdom Metazoa; phylum Mollusca; class Gastropoda; order Lepetellida; family Haliotidae; genus Haliotis; species Haliotis rubra. The sequence continues at coordinate 44,623 of NW_025766100.1, read as the reverse complement.
TCTTAATGCTGCCGAGCGGATTGTCTCCATGTAAGAGAGGAGACTTTGCACGATAGATAAACTGAAATGTTTACCGAGGTATATGCTCATGTAAACATGAAAAGCGGATGTCCAGCTGCCAAGCGTTAGTTTTTTAGCTGGAGCTTTGACCGGTTTAAAAATCACCCTACCTGTTGTGTCCGTCGTCACGGTCAGTGATTCGCCCTCTTCGACGCCCCCGTCAACAGGGAGAAGCGTGCCGAGGTCGACATACTCACCTCTCCATACTTTTTCCCTTGTTTGTTGTTTGACGTGTGCATCAATGGCTTCCGCGTGGAAGACAAGGGATTCCCCCAAAGGTAGCATTTGATTGGTTGATGCGTCACCAGGAGCCTCGCTCTGAGAAGACGGGTTAACCCTGCCTCGCTCGCACTCAGCGAAGGAATGCGCGGGGAAATTGGAAGCGCTCACAGAAGACGAATGGCCGGATTTATTGGCTCCTGACTGCCCCAAAAGCGCCCATATTTGCTGCAATTGCTCTCTTATCGGCTCATTAACATTGTGTGGGTTAGGTAATGCGTGATCCGTTTGGTTGGAGTCGGTCACGGTGGAAGTCAAAATGCCTGACGGTATGGACACAAAATTATTATTACGAGGAATGTAATGAAACTCACCATCTGCTGCTGCATCCATGGTGATTGGTACTCCATTCACCTCCCTCGGTGTTCCAGTAGTGTCCCGTGGTCGCTTCGACCCTCTCACCAAACGATGGTTCATGGCTGCACGGCGTTTTGGTGGCATGCTTGTCGGCGGTTGAAACCAAGGACTTCAGTGATTTATCGATATATTAGCGAGGAAGAAAGAGAGCCGTACGAATCAAGGACTTGAATTTGAACAAAATTATAGAAGTATTTGCAGCGGAGGAGATACGGAAAGCGAAAGAGAAAACGGTACGAGTATGCCCGGTGAACGGCTGACGCGAAGTGATGCGTAAAGAATTACTGTTAGATTGATGACGTAATGCACGAGGTGTTACGCATGAGTGACGTAATTTTCAGGGAGCTGCGCGTGCAGCTCCACTGATGCGCGAAATCAAAATGTAAACATAAGATAGCATACCTGCAATAAAAACATTTAGTAACTAGTACTAAATGCCAATATCTGGACATCACTTACTCCAGAGTACATAAAATCACTGTATTCTACTCTACCTAAGCGAATGAGGGCTGTACTTGCAGTAAATGGCTGTATTACTAAATACTGAAAATATCAGGTAAGTGGCTTCAGGCATTATTTTGAAATCAAACTATATTTACATCTCATCACAGTTAGCGAAAATTACATGGCGGCCATTTTGTGAACTTTAATATGGCACATGAGTGTAGGTCACGGCACTTCGCGACAGATTACGTTGTTTAGTACTTCCGGTGACAAACAACGTTTTTCGGCAATGGCGATAACACTGTTACATGGGGTATGCCGTGGATAATCATACTTGTTTTCATTTAAAGACTGGTATTGTTTAAGCATGGCAAGCACAGTAAGGGTGGAGTTGACATGGGTGCAGATTGGTTAATCGTTTGATTGCATGTGATATCTTACAGTGGGATTTTATTGTCCCCCGGAGAGGGGACCTAATTTAATAAAATATGGCAGGCAGGTATCCGGTATAATGCATGTGTACCCAAAAACTGTGTTAATAAATAAAGTATCTTGCAGTTGGAATTATCCAGAAGATAACTTAATGTGCAATGAAAATCCAGGTGTAATTCTATAAAAATAAATGTAGTGAATTAAATAATAATTTAATAGCGAGTAAACAATTATGATTATATCCACAATAGCTGTGAATAGGTGTCTCTCACAAATGTATTCTGTAATATGAGCTTGATTAATATATTATTACAACCCCATTTAGCATTTGGCTATGGTGCAGCATGTTCAGTTAAACATAACATCCACATGCTTAATTTAGCAATAATATCTTGACATTGTAAGGAACTGTTTACATTTTATAAGTATATCATACTTGGTCTCACGTGTGTTATGTATTTTTTTCAGTTGGATCAGATGCACATCTTTAAGAGGAGAAAGAAGGAGGAAAAGATTTCTTTATCACCACAATTACCATTGACATCAAGAGCAACACAAACTGAAACAGAAAAATCCATCTTTCCAAGCTTGGAAATGTCTTGGAAAGATGATGTTTCCAAGACATTTCCAATTTTGGAAAGATGATGTTTCCAAGACTTTCCAATTTTGGAAAGATGATGTTTCCAAAAATTTCCAATCTTGGAAATATCCGCAAGGGGAGATAACTGGTGGGTGATGGTAAATTATTGTTCTGCATGGGCTAATTGCAATAGTGGCATGGGGCGGCATGAGTGTTTCATGGGGTCGTTAAGGCGACTGGCGGTAGTCTTTGATGTTTGGTGTTGTTTTAGTAATGATTGTTTAAGGGGTTAACGAAAGGATTATCGACTTGACTAGTCGAAATTGCAGTGAACACATTTTAAGTGTTCAATGTTGTGGGTGAAAAGTGAATTTGTCACGTTGAGTTTAAATATGTATCATCATAAGCTTATATCTAGTCAGTGAGAGTTAATTTCGTACAAGGGCCACCGACCCGTTTTACAATTATAAAGATGAAAATACAATCCAGCGCCATATATAATATTAAGCTGTATGCTAACGTGTACAATGTCTCATTTAATCTTATACTCTATATTCAAAAACTTCGCTCTTTTTGTCAATGTTTCACATGGATTATTTATGTAGTATTGTGGGAGAAGGCTGTTTCTCAGATCACAGTAAAATGAACATTCAATAAAGAATTGGTACTCTGATTCAATGGTAAGTACAATACACAGAGGGCAGAATCACTCATGTTGTTTTATATTTACTTTTCGCCCTTATTCCAACATTAAAGGATGGTCTGAACAACGAAACTTACTCAAAGCGAAGCGAGCGTTGTGGAAGCTTGGAACGATATCTTAAATTTGTCCAGATCGCTTCAAGGAAGTTAAAGAATCAAACTACTTACTACTTGTAGTACAATATATATATGATTGATGACCAAAAATATTTTCCATGACACAACTTGAAGCATAAAGATTTCTTTCTCGGAAGCGAGGTCGTGGTGGAAGTGACAATAATATTGTAAGTAGTGTAATATTGACACCCACCTCGCTTCCTCGAGAGAAATTGTTATGATATAAGATATGTCACGCAAAATCCTATTGGACATCAATCAAATACATATTGTACTACCAGTAGAAAGTAGTTTTGATTTTGTAACTCGGTGAAAACAAACCTAAATAGCATTTATTCTCAGACTCGCGGATGTTCGCGACAGGGCGCTGCCATTTTTAATAATCGTAATATGACGGGCTAAAGTCTGTTAAAGAATTAATGAGATTATGGTTTGTTTTCATCAAGTTAGAAAAGCAAAACTACTTTCTACTCGTAGTTAAATATGTATTGGAATCATGGCCAACAGGATTTGGCATGACACAACTTATAACATAACGATTTCTTCCTCGGAAGCGAGGTGGGGGTCGAAGTGACATACTGCGCAATAAATATCTTGCTACATTCCCATGGTTAATGTCCACTCACCAGTATGTAGATACTAGTCAACGTGCGTCTTTCTATTTGGTCTTATAATCCTAATTAGTTTATTATCATACTTATGTGCATTTTGAAACTAAATAAAAATCAGGCGATCTGCCTTTACTTATAACTTGAGTATCTAGACATTGTAAATCATAATTCGCACACACGCCCTAGTGTATGTTGTCTGTCTCATTACTTCACGACGAAATCATGGATTCTGTGGAATGCTGCGACAAATGAATAAAAACAAAATGCAATTATTAAAACTAAAACAGGTAGTGATAATGATGTCAGGCTATTACTTTGTTCGAGGAATGTATCCATCAATATCCACAAAAACGAGCCGTATGCCATTCACCTGTAGCTGTTCCAAATGATGTGTCTTTTAACAGTCTAATACATGTTCACGAAAAGTGATATATCGTTTCAGGTATTTTACATAGGTATATAGTCTCATTGGTCGTCCAAGATAGCACACCTGGCCACTGATTGCATAATGTCCGCCATTCTTTACAAAAAAAAGTAATTTAGTTAGCCAATAATGAGCAATCAATCAATGTCTTGGCGGTTAATCCTTCGAAAGAAGGAAGTTGTTTTACGCAGACACAGACACGACAGAGTGTATTCAGTATTGATTAGTTAATCTACATACATAAACAATACCGTTTGACAAATCCGCTGTGTAAGATAAAAGTAATTAATCAATCAGCGTGTTATCCGTTAATCCTTTGATCGATGTATATTATATTGGGTATTTACTCCAGACACAAGAAATGCAAAATGGGAACCTTTGTCGGGTTATCTAAGTGGTGTTTGTCGGGTTATCTAAGTGGTGTTACCTGTTTTAAATTCATTAACTGACCATCAAGTGAATGATGACAAATAACATGTGTAGGTTTATACCACCTAACACGGGTTAAAACATGGGAGTATTAATTGCTGTATTGCATGTGTAAACCTATGGGCCGACACTATTTTGAGAATACGGACAGAACTTCATTGTTGCATAAGAAATACATATAAGCATTTGCTGTGTGCTATAACTGTATGTACCTATTTACCCGAGTAAATTTTCAGAGCCTTCTAGCAATGGCAAAGTGGGGTTGTTTAGTTTACGGATTCAAATGGATCAAATGTCATTTTTTAATATTATACGTCATATTTTTACATGACGTGAATAAATATCGAGGTAAAAAAACCCACAGAAATGGGATCAATTATGATGAGTCAATATGCCATCCACGCATTAGAAAACCCGCAAAAGCCCACACTGCTTTGATACTTTAATACAATCAGACAAGAACTACCGGGGAAATGTTCAAATAACGGCATCTGATGGGCATCCACCCTTCCTACTGTCGCACTGTTTAGGTTGAACAAATTAACCGTAACCGAGATGAGCGAGGCTGATCATAGTTTTCACTATCACTAGCGACTGGTCTCGAACAAATAAGGCCCAGCGACACCAGGCAATTACGACAGAATCGTCTATGAAAACAAGTTGTAACTCGGAAAGGGAGCAGGACAAAAGCCACTCAGTTATTTTACCATTACAGAGAGGACAAGTACCACCCATATTGATTTTAATGTATACTTTGATGAATAATTTGGTTTCTTAAAAAATGTATTCACTTTGATAAACATACAGCTTTCATTTTCACAACAATTGTCACGATTTCTGTTCCTGCTGAGCTGTTCGATATCTCGCGATGTCATTATCGCGATAATGCACCGAGGAGATCATCAAAGGAGTGGATTGCTTAAGCGGTGCAACTTGTATTGTGTTGGATTTAGTTGATTGTGTGAATAAGGAAGTTATCATAATATAACACTGAAATCAAGTTGATCTTAGCCAGATAGTGTTCCATGGTCAACATAGCAATGTTGATGAAAATGGTATTGTATTATACGCAATTTACTTTAATACTCCCGACTTTCATGCAAATGAAAGGATCCAAAAACAAACGGATAGTGTCATACTTACAATTGATGTTTATTTATATTCGGAAAAGAATTTTCAGATTGCACATATGTTGCCAAGAAGACAGAGAAAGATTAAATTTCATAAAAAACATACCATGTACAAATTTACAAAAATATGTTACACAAATTTACATTTTCTTCAAAGCATACCGAGGCGGTTGGGGTAGGGTACATGTATAATTGTCAATTACTATTTATGCTACAGACTCAATGTATTTACCAACAAAACAATTACTTGATAATTACCGGAGAAATTATCTCTAATCAAATGTCAGCAAGCTTTTATAAACATGACTGTAATTCAAAGTTGAAACAAATGGTTTGGGTAGCCTAGTGGTTAAGGCGTTGGCTCGTTACTCCACAAATACAAATATATAAAACATAATATATACAAACTTATAAGAAGTTTATAGCACTAACACAAGCAAATTTGTTTTGAACGTTCTTGATAAATCATATTGTTAAAGGTCACATGCAACCAAAAAATCAAACATAATTAAAACACAATTATCACTTATTCATGACATAATATACATTGCTGATTATGAAAAAAACATATAAACAAAATTATAAGCGTACAATCGCAAAATCAAAAGTGCAATATTTTGTACTTGGGTTTACTTCCCAAGAAACGAAGCAGCCGGGATACCGAACCCAGTCAGAGCGAGTGGGTGTGCACTCAAGTGTAACGGCTGGTTCATTTGCAGACGCCCCTCACGGTTCATTATGTGTGTATATACCGAGATGTTGGATTTTGTAAATACATCCTCATTTTTTGTGTATAACATTTTGCAATCAACAGACATCATAACATGTCATGTGTACAAGTATCACACCTGCCTGTCTGTGTAATTACATAATGTGACAGAGACCGAACGCCATTAATCAATACGTTTTGTTTATGGTGTATAGCCTGATAGGTGTTAAGTTCAAATTGCATGTGGTCAGTGATCGAAGCTGTGTATTGAACATTGTCATTAGCAGAAAGGCAGGCAGACACATAGGTGTCAATAAAACAGACACTTGTCTGCGACAACGACATATCTGTGTCACAGTTAGCTATTCTGTCAACGCTAAATAATGACATTGCTTTTAAGTATCGAACTGAGAAAGTGACTCGGTAAGAAGAACGTGGTGAAATAGACAAATGAAATTATATAAACAGTTAAATTGGTAATATACTGTCATAACATAAAAAGCTCGCACCTGTGAAATATCAACGAAACATTTAAAAAAATAGCTCACACCAAAGCCTTCACCGAGTATTCACCGGACAACCCTCTGCGCGAACCTATCGTTTTTGTCATCGCATTATTTTTCAACTTTATAAGTTGAATTTGCATTTTTGATGATTTGTTTCGGTAAATCCATACCGAAAGGTATCAGAATCTGCAAAGTTGTGTTTTACGTTGCATGTGACCTTTAACATAACGCTAGGAACACTACTTACATTTAAAAATTGTTTTTGTTATTTTTGTTACAATCTATTTGAGATTTGATTTTCCTTGACTTCGTTGTAGAGATTATGTCGTTCAATGTTGAGACTGTTGCTCTGCAGTCTTTCTGACTGCATCTCCATGAGATCCATTCTCTCCTTCCCTCTTGTTCAGAATGAACATATACCGGTAACCGTTTACACATAGATATCGTCAACCACGAAAAGTAGGAAGAAACTTCATCTAACTGTGCATTTAGCACAACTTAATTTGTGGAAATAATGGTGAAAACTGTCATTTCCAAAGTTCTTATAGCAAGTTTCTGCAATAAAATGAATACCTCACAACTTGAGTGAACTAATTTATAAATCAAAGTGACTGTGTGAACTCACTAACATGGATTCAATCTCATACTAGTAGTCTGGTATACATGTCTTATTTCTTTTCTTGAGTGAACACGTTTTTTTCATCTTGTAGAATCCCTTAAACAACACCGTAGTCAAAACATCAAACGCTTTTTACCTTGACCCAAATGTCTAACGTACCATTAACCTCGATAATGATACAAGAATGAATATGGGAACCCTTACTCTATGCATCGACAAGAATACCTGTCAAACAAGCATGGAGTTGCTATTGGCATGGCGTCGTGTTCTCATTGCAGGTTTTAACATTTTCAAACGTATATAATTGTCACCACAGCGACAAACCTATTTTACAGTTGAGTAGAATGCATCCAACCTGACCTCACAATGAGCGGTGTGATAATTCAAGACATAGATAATCACAAGCATCTAGACCAGACCCTTCAAAATAACTGTAACTGGGATATTAACATAAATTCCATTGGCTGGCTTATTATGAAATTAATCTCTTGTATAAACTGGAATCTTTCAAATGTATATTTGTCACTGGAATCATATCTGTGAGCTTGTTACCTTGATCTAAAATGAATATTTTATTAAAACATTCTGTAACGTTTTGCTTGTAAATGATCACATTAATCTATATAGACTTATGATTCAGTAAAAAGGGAATTCATTTGAGTATCTGCTTCAATCCGCACATGTTTGGACAACACAACCACTTTTCTATTGACAAGTTAATGAGATTTTCGTGAATACGCCCATTGCATAACACCGTTATTGAGCACAAACTCAAATGGCCTCTCCCTTGTGACAGGTGTTAATTGGAGAATGTATTCTACTACGATTAGTTCCCATGAAGTAGACTTGTAAATATATAGAGTGATTACCTCCAAGACCTGGTGATCTCGAACAAAGGCCAGTTAATGTTTTAACAGGCACAAGGTTGATACAAAAGTTGAAGGGGTAAAGAAATGAAATAAGCCTAAACTGAATTTGACATTTTCATGACATAATATATTTGGTGTTGCCACAATTAATCATCAGAAGATGAAACATATCATGTGAAATATATCTCAACTATCATTTGGAGGGCCTTTAGCGATCTTCTAAAATCTGCCATGCCAACACCCCAAGTAATAATAAGATACATAATTTTCAAATCATGTATGACCTATTTCAACTTATTACTGACCCTACGAAGGTCACCCAAAACTCTAGCACTTTGTTAGATATTAGTAGATTAATCAATAACTCTCGCGAGACGTAGACCGTATCATCCCCGTAGACGTTGAGTGAACACATGAATCAGTATCATTATAATCTCAGTGAGCTAAACTCAGTAAATTCGATCACATTTCAAAACAAGTTCAGATTTTTATAGCACCCAGTCTCTTATTCCCGTATAACAACACCGACGCAACATGAACGAGATTATACTGTAATAACAAAATCCTACTTCACGGGAATACCCCATTACGCCATGGCACGGGTTCACTTTCATGGCATGTAATACACTCAGTCAGTCACTGCCATATAGTCCATATAGCTTAGGTGTATGGAATTTGTATTCATACGAACATTGAAAGGGCTGGGGTGGGAGAGTTGAAATTAAACACATTTGCGCGTTTGTGGATAACAACTAAAACATACACTTGAAACTGACTTTTGAAAATGCTCGCCATACTAGCGGTAAATAGAACAGTCATCATCAATTTTTGACACATAGAACAAGAAGAATGCAGATGAGTGAAGTTAAACTAATATATAGAATTGGTTCCTAGTTGGTCGCATAGGACGGCGAATAGTGAACACCTACTCTATATCCCAACTTTAAAAAATTTATCACTTCACGCGTGAAACACAGTTGCATTGATATCACTGACTGAGTCTAGTTTTACGCCGCTTTTAGCAATATTCCAGCAATATCACGGCGGGGAACACCAGAAATGGGCTTAACACATTGTGCCCATGTGGGGAATCGAACCCGGGTCTTCGGCGTGACGAGCCAACGCTTTAACCACTAGGCTACCCCACCGCCCCTGCATTGATATCAAGCACAAAGGGATAATATGAATATATGGCGTATTCCTGCAGTTTTCATGAATAAATATGTCACATGCAAGATACATTATCAACAATAAGAACTCTAACAGATCAAAAGATTCGTCAAATAGTTCAGTCTATACACTCATGGAACATGTGTTATATTTGGGATTACACTTTCTTAGTACAAATTCTAGTACTTTTTGAGTTGAGCACCATCCGGGATACGAACTCACACCCTCAGTCAGGCACCCTATCGCCAGCACACAAAATCAGCCTCCTAACCAACTCAGCTACCGCGACTTCCACAAAAAATGGAAGTCGGACAACTGGTAATCTAGACTGCGGGCTTTGTGTACCCCTCTGATAAGTGTTAATTGGCACGGCTCCCACGGCCGAAAGCTATGATTACACAATGCCATACACTCATGGGCCGGGCATCCTTGGGGAAAAGGAGAAATTGAAAGAAGTAGTGGTAAAATCCTTCCTAAATTTCCAAAAATTTCCAAGCCTTGGAAACATCATCTTTTCCAATTTTGGAAATTTTTGGAAATACGATGTTCAAATTGGAAATTTTTGGAAATCACCATTTTTTATGAATATTCATATGGCTGAAGGTTTTCACATTTTTGTTTTGAATATCTGACAGTAGTAACCGAAATAATTGTAACCGTGCCATCAAGGTTATTTTGTTGAGCTGTTGATTGATTTGTGACACTATGACTTCTTGTGTGAATAAAAACATCACCATAAATGGGAAGTTCATATATTTATAAAAAAACATATAATGTTACAAGAACTGCTATTTATTCCAGGCATTGGGAAAGACAGGGGCTATTTTGCACATTAGAATAAAAATGCCCCTTTAAAATTTTGAAGTTTACTATTGATACAAGGGCAGTGGCCCGTTCTAAATTCAGAAAATGGCTAATAATCCTGAAATTGTCGAAGGTCTCCATCCCAATCCCTGTATTCAATATATCATTATCAGTATATTTACAGCATGGCAAAGAAACAATTTGACACTTGCAGATCCCTGTCATCTGTCCAAAGTAAAATTTATAATGTATTTTCTTTCACATTTGCAAAACAACAAACAATTTATTTCTTGTATCTTTGAGTCATTCTGTCGCCTGAACTTGCATACAGTCATCCCTTGGACTTGGAAGAGTAAAATTATTAAGCCTACCAACTAGTTTACATAGTGTTTATATTAGTACCTCAAGTATTTATACACATGCATTTTACATTGCATAAAGCCAATTATCTCTATTGAATGTTTTGTAACTATTCCAAATTAAAAACTATTTTTTACATATCAATATTGATATTTGTTAGGAACTATTTGATCTCAAATAGTTCTAACAAATATAAATATATTGAATATGTAAAAATAGTTATTAATTTGGAATAGTTACAAAATATTGCTGCAGCATAGCAAATGTATTTAGAAAATAAAGAACAAATTAAACAAACAAAAATATTCTAATTTGGAATTACATACTTTAATTGAAAAAAGGAAATGACAGAGTCAATGTGGCCAAATATGAATAGAACATCAACTTGATAAAGTTGGCAACACATGGCTGTTTTATGAATAGCAGTATATTAATTAATAGTTTTATTAATTCAATATAAATACAGATTACTCAAATGCATTTTACGTTAACCATGTCATTGATTCCCGAAATATGTTTTGTGACCAACACTGTCCGCGATACTGAAAAGAAACACGTTTAGCGATAGAACTGCACTAATTGTCAAAAATATATTATAGCTAAAGAAAGGTACTCATATGGTTTCGAATTGACTCATGGTTGTCGGTTGTCAGTAAGGAACCGATAATCCTTGAAGGAATAATAATTTTTTCGATCTTATCGTCCCCAAATGATCAAATTATTACGACTGTCACCAGCTGTGACAGCCAAGCATGGTAGTACACTTGGTCCGGTCTAGTAAGGTCATATTAGGCGGTCGCGCAATTTGGCACCACAACTGGTTCTTGCGTATTCGCTTGTCACCGGAAATCTAGGAGCGGAAGTAGCGCCTCGCGAGACTTACGGGCCCTATAGAATTTGTCACCATCTGGTCTACGGGCTAACCATGCAGACATGAAGATCCGGGTTAGAATTGTTTTCCGGTCATAACAGACGACTAAAGGGGCGTTCCCACGTTGCAATTTGTTGTATAAAATTTGTGGATTGCACGAATTTCAAAATGTGAACTCCCGAGTTGGACAGATTTTTGTTGCATACAACTTGTGGGAAGCGAGTTGCAAGCAATAGAACTTGCTCTATTTTCATGCGACAAATTGTATGATTGTAGCCAATCAGAGCGCGTTTCGCAATCACGTGACTTTTCCCCGGCCTTTTGCGAAATTCGTAAACAATGGCAACGCCGGTTCGGTCAAATAAACTTGACTTGACGAGGGCAGAGACCGAAAGGTTTATTTCGTATTACCAATCTCACGATTGCTTGTGGCATGTGAGCATCCCATTTTACTCAAGGAGGGGGCACCGACAGGCGGCCTACACGTCAATAGCACAGTTGATGGGTGACTGTATGACAGGTGAGTTTTCGTAGACATCATTTCTGAGCGTTTCCCTTGCGTATGTTTATCAGAAAATTATCCAAATGTTATGTGATGTTAATACAGTTGACAAATGAATACCCTTTATAGTTCACAATCAGCCATGTTAATAATTGATCATGTTCGTAAAATACATGTTTACACATTTTTACAATTTGTGACCAAATTACCACAGTGGAGTAGGAAGATACTTTACGAAACAGCCCATGTTATACACACCAAAAACAAAATATCATATGCAAATGAATCAGAAATTTATTGTTTTGCATTGAGTTTGTTTAGAGGAAACATATCATATACATAAAATTAAGGGTATTTGAACACATGTATATTGAATGACATGTTTAAATATTATCACAGTATTGACAGACAGACATTTTATTCAGTTATAGGCCACAGACCCAAAATACATTTATAGATATATATTTTGCATGAAATTACATGCACTTTACAGAAAAAAAACATCAGGGTTTTTTTTTATTTCCCAACATTATATAAAAATAGGCATAAATTATATTTTTTTGGTCTAAATTAAAACAATTAGTCTAAGTTACCTTCAATCTTTTATTCTATTGTATGTAATCTTCATACTCAGAAGCTCAGAGGTGGAAAAATCCATTCTCTTGACTGTCCCTACTGGTTAACAAAGTTATCCCCTTTTCTCCATTTTCATACTTCATCCCACCATTTACCAGTTGGAGGAATATGAAATACCATTGGAATAAATGAAAGAAAAAGTAAATTCTGTTGATGTGGGTGATGAGTTTCATTACATTCTTAAATGGAAATATTTTAGAAAAGAAAGATCAACGTATATACCACCTTCCTTTATAATCAGACCAAATATGTTAAAATAATTTTTTTTATTTAAATCACTATTTATATGTAAAAAGATATCTGTTATGAAAAAACATCTCAGTAGATTCTGTAAATATATCATGTTAATTGTAAAACCTTCTGGGTAACTACTATTCCGCTACAATATTTATTGTCATTTGTAACTCATTTGCCGATGCAGGGGCGGATACAGGATTTTCGTTTGGGGTGGGGTGGGGTGGTTGCACCCCAATCCTCGGAACCCTGGGCATAAAACATGTAGTACATTTGGAACACTCTTTGGGGGGTGCGCATGCGATGATATCAGCCTGAGAGTAATAAAGTTCTGTTCCCCAATATATTTCCCTGTATTTGAATGACTTATTTTTTAATTCATATAATTATTATGTTGCACTATATTACAGTTGTTTATAATTATAATATATTTTTACAAATAAATGAGGCAAGGACAATACTTTTTATTTGTTATTATATTTCCTTCTTTTAATTATTGTTAATAATCATTGATGTATCATTGTTTTGTCGGCATATCATTAACTAATAAAAACTTCATTACCCAATTTCTATCTTCTCCATTGTCATGCTGATGGTGTTCTTTGGAACTCTGTAGAGGAATTCCATAGGCTTGTAACTGTCTCCTATTTTTGTGGAATGAAAAAAACCCAAATGCATCAAAATATTATATAAACATGATAATTATGAATTAATTAATTTGTAAGCATTTTACTGGCACTTCACCATTCTTATGTTGACCCCACAAATGTTTTCTTTTTCTCATTAATGAGTTCTTGCATACCCTTCCTTTCTGCACCAAAACCATTGAAATAGTTGTTTGCAAAACTTTAATGTATATTGATAGCTATTTGTAGATATAATTCTTTGTAGTCTAAGGGTATTGCTGGCGTAGCTCGAATGACATTGGCACCTCTCGGGAGCCTCATAAAGCTCCTTACTCAGTTAACTTTTGAATGTGAAGCGAAGAGTTGGTGACACTATTTTAAGTATCTTGCCACATGTGTAAACACATAACAGCTGATAATTTAGAATTCAGAAGACGCTGTATAGATACATTTTGTGAGACACACCTGAGGCCAAATATGTTATGGCCAACTTCTCGCCGGCAGGGAGGGCGTTGCGCATCGAAGTGGCATTTTCCGCGATAAGAGGAGCCACACGTTCCAGCAAGAGATCAAACATTTTCCGGTCCATTCGGAGAAAATTATGAAAACTATTAGGGTCCTCCAGCTCTAGTTCTCGCATTAATGAGTTATAAGCCCCCACCTCTCCTCTTCTGGCTATCCAGGGGCGTACCCAACATGATCTCTTAGTTTCTTCAGGTTGAACACTGGCGAGCATGCAGACTACCGCTAATTCAAGATCGTCCTCTTCACTATCGCTCCCACAAAAGACGCCATTGTCGCAGAAGAACAATTGGTTGCATAGCAACGATACACGCGCATACGCACGGCAGTGTCGCGAGACTAAAAATTGTATGCAACTGTTGCAACGTGTGAACGGCTACACCATTCCTGTAATTTGTGGCATGAAACGTGTTGTATGCAACAAATTACAACGTGGGAACGCGCCTTAACGGGATCGTTGACTTGGTTGAGTCATATCATTTCTCTTATCCCGGCACCCGTGAAGAGCCATCCCCTCGTGGTGGGTGCTGGGTAACGCTAAGCGCTCTTCAACCCCCCGTTGTGGACCTGGGGGTATATTTGGTCCACCAACCCGTTTGTCGTGGGTTGCGCCCCTGTGTCGGTGGAGGACAAGAGTCCGGTGGTTGAGGGCACTGGTTCCAGGAGCAGTGTTCCTTTGCCCAACACACCACTTCGCCCCTTACTTCACCTAGAAGGGTGGTTGAATGGGCCCAGTTCAACCAATGGGCTGGTCATGCCGAGCCCTGAGCACTCAATTTCATTGCTCTATCATTTTTTGGCTTGGTTATATTTGAACACAATATTTGACATGATTTGTTTTGTATATTAATATATATATTTAATATGATACATGGATTTTCAAATTTGTGAAAATTTGCCTATATGCCTGTGCCAGAAGGCGGTGGCTCATGGGCCAATCTGGTAGATTATTTAATTTTAATATTTCTGCTGGAGTATATCATCCGGGTATCCCTGGTGCTGCAAGTCGGAAATCCACTTGTTATTAGCACCGTCTTTACGACACTCCATGGTGGGTGGGGAGCTCGGATGATGAACAAATATTAACTAAACATGGAGTACCAAAACCCTCAAAAAAGACAAAACGTCCACTCGACAATGATGAGGAGCAGCGACCTTGTAATTCTGTTGATTATTGGCCACGATTTTTTACTCCAGACAAGACTCCCTTGAAACTTAATCCTTTTGCGATTTCTAAAGGTGTCAACGGAATGGCCGGAGAGGTACGAAACATCAAACGCTTTCGTTCAGGATCACTTTTGATTGAATGTAGCAGAAAACAGCAAGCGACCAACCTGCTATCTACGGATATGTTTGTTGGAGTTCCTGTTATAGTCTCTGCCCATAGGCACCCATGAAGGGCCACCTCCTCATGGTGGGTGCTGGGTCACGCTAAGCGCCCTTCAACCCCCCGTTGTGGACCCGGGGGGGATATTTTGGTCCACCAACCCGTTTGCCATGGGTTGCGCCCCTGTGTCGGTGGAGGACGGGAGGCTGGTGGTTGAGGGCACTGGTTCCAGGAACAGTGAGTGTTCCTTTGCCCAACACACCACTTCGCCCCTTACTTCACCTAGACGGGTGCATGGTATGTATTTTGCACAAATTTGATTTTTCTGACATGTATCAATATTGGTCTTGGTTATTAATGATTGTTGACAACACAAAATTACTCATTTGTTAACTTGCCAAGAGTCCTATGCCAGAAGGCGGTGGCTCATGGGCCAATCCGGTAGGACACGTCTTTTCAAGATTTTCCTACTTGAGTATACCCTCCTGGTATCCCTGGTATCGTCTGTTGGAGACCCACAGACATAAGACACCGTCCTTGTTGACGCTCCATGGTGGGTGGGGAGCTAGGAGGGTGAACCACATATATTTCAACCATGGCTCCACCACTAAAAAAACGCTCACACGAATCTGACGATTCGTTGTCTTCAGAGGATGAAGATCAAAGAACTATCACCAACACTGAAAATTGGCCTCGTTTTATTGTTATGTGTGCCCCTGATGGTGGTTCTATAAAGTTGAATCCTTTGCCGTTGCAAAGGCATCGAAGGCTTAAACCGGAGAAGTGAAAGAAATCAAGCGGTTACGATGTGGTTCCTTGTTAATCGAATGCAGGAAACAAGTCCAATCAAACATTCTGTTGAAAACCAAATCATTAGCTGATGTTCCTGTGGAGGTGTCCCCTCACAGGACATTGAATAGCAGCAAAGGCATCTTCCGTGACATTGGACGTTGCCTTTCAGACATGGACGAAATTGACATCGTGACTGAGTTGCACTCTCAAGGAGTAACTCAAGTGAAACGATTCACGGCTAGAAGGAATAATGAATCCTTCAAAACGAACACCTATCTCTTCACGTTTTGTCTGCCAGTTCACCCATAATCATTGAAAGCAGGATATTGTAACCTTAGGGTGGATACTTATATCCCCAATCCATTAAGGTGTTATACCTGCCAGAAGTATGGCCATGGGTCCAAATCATGCTGCAAATCCAGCTGCATGCCAACGTTGTGTTGGAACATGCGAGGACAGCAATGTTTGTGATAAAACTCCTGTCTGCGTCAACTGCTCTGGTTGTCATCCCTCATCTTCCAAGGAATGTCCTTCCTGGAAGCTGCAGTCAAAGATTTCGCGAGTAAAACATGAGCGAAACATATCATTCACAGAAGCAAAACAGATTGTTCTTGCACAAGAACAATCAGGCTCGACCTATGCTAAAACCGTTTCTGCTTCTATTCAGGCCTCGAAATCAATACATGTTTCATGTGCTTCAGTAGGTTGTCAAACCGATTATACATGGGCTAAGACTTCTGCTCCTACTTTGATAACTGCTGAAATTCAAGCGAGACCATCAAAGGTAACTTCCAGTGCTCAAACTACGCCTTCTCAAACCATTCAGTCAAAGACATCTTCTGCGAAAAATACATCTGCATCCCAGAAGCAACCATCAGACACAAATGTGAACTTAACTGTGAAAACTAAATCCAAACCAAACAATGAAACAAACAAAATCACAGTAACAGAGCCCAGAAGGGGTCGAAAAACCAGGTCCAACTTTTTAACAAGTTTGGATCTCTCGAGGACATGGATGTGTCCGACCATAGTCATGGTAGGACACATAGCTTGTCACCCTCAAGGAAGGTAAGGGGTAGATCTCCTGTTCATCCGCCGAAGAAGTAATGTCTTCACCTATAATCCAATGGAATTGTAGAGGACTCGGAATAATTTTAATGATTTACAGCTATTAAATCAAGATTTTAAACCGTCAGCATTCTGTATCCAAGAAACGTATCTGAAACAGACAGATAACTTTGACGTTCGTCAGTTCAGTGCATATCACTGTTTTTCTCCTCCGGGTGATAGAGCTTCTGGTGGATCATCAATCTTGGTGAGGAGCAATGTCATCCATAGCAGTGTTCCACTTAAAACAAATCTTCAAGTCGTTGCAGTTCGACTTACATTACAGGTTGCTTTTACTTTATGCTCTTTATATATTCCACCTTCATCGGCTGTCCAACTAACTGATCTGCAAACTCTTTATGATCAACTACCTAAACCCTGTTTAATCATGGGTGATTTAAATGTCCATAACCCGCTCTGGGGTGGCACTAATACAAACACCAAAGGTAAATTACTGGAGGATTTTATTTCAAATAACGATTTATGCATTTATAATGACGGTTCAACTACGTATCTTCATCCTGGAACAGGAACATATTCAGCTCTTGATTTGTCTATTACTGACTCCAGCCTACTGAGTGATTTTGAATGGTCAGTCCACGACGACCTGTGTGGAAGTGACCACTTCCCAACAATCCTAACACCCGTGAATCCATCCGATGTTCCTCCATCATCAAGATGGAATTTTAAAAAGGCTAACTGGCCTTTATATGAAGCTCTCTGTGCTGACAAACTGAAACCTGAACTTTTTAATGACATTCCTGATGCCATAAAATGTTTTTCAGATGAACTAAATAACATAGCTGACGAGTGTATCCCAAAGTCCTCTGCTGTTCCACACGTACGAAAACCATGTTTACCAATGACTGAAAACAGGCTAGGAAGGCACGGAAGAAAGCCGAGCACCATTTCCGTCGCCATCCTATGGTCCACAATTTGGACAAATTTAAAATTTTAAACGCCAAAGCACGACGTACTTTCAAGCAAAGTAAACGTCAATCTTGGCGAAACTACATATCAAAAATTAATTCTCGCACACCTATATCAAAGGTGTGGAATACGATACAGAAAATCAAGGGTAAGGGTTCTAAATCTAGCATCCACCATCTAAAAGATGGGAACATATTATTGACTAATAAATCAGATATTGCCGATAAACTTGGTGAGACGTTGGCCAAACATTCTTCCTCAGCAAATTATGTACCTGAATTCCAAAAATATCAAAAACAGCAAGAAAAGAAAGCTATTAATTTCAATTCAGATAATGGGGAAGACTACAATGAAACCTTTTCAATACATGAGCTTCATACTGCTCTTGATCAGGCTCACGATACTGCTTCTGGAGCTGATAACATACATTATCAACTCCTGAAGCACTTGCCAGAGTCATGTTTGGAGGCACTGTTACATATTTTTGATGACATTTGGACAACTGGAAATTTCCCTCCGTCGTGGCGTGATGCGATAATTGTGCCTATCCCTAAACCTGGACGTGATCATACGGATCCTTCCAATTATAGGCCCATTTCACTCGCTAGCTGCGTTTGCAAGACCATGGAACGCATGATAAATAATCGACTTGTTTGGTACCTGGAAACTAATAACTTAATAACAGATATACAATGTGGTTTCCGTAAAAACAGAAGTACTATCGATCATTTAGTGCGTTTAGAATCTTTTGTGAAGAATGCCATAATTAATAAACAACATGCAGTGTCGATCTTTTTCGATTTAGAAAAAGCATACGACACGACATGGAAACATGGGATTTTAAAAGATTTACATGATTTTGGATTACGAGGCCGTTTGCCTCAATTTATATCTAACTTTTTAAATGACAGACAATTTCACGTCCGAGTGGGTTCAACCCTGTCTGACCATTACAATCAGGATCAGGGTGTCCCGCAAGGCAGTATTTTGTCTGTCACATTGTTTAGTATCAAGATAAACAGTTTATCAAAGGTTTTAAACGATTCAATTGATGGATCACTTTTTGTGGATGATTTTAATATTTCTTGTCGCGGTAAAAATATGCATACTATTGAACGGCAACTGCAGTTGTGTTTAAACAAGATAGATAAATGGTGTCTCGAAAATGGCTTTAAATTTTCTAAATCCAAAACTAATTGTATACATTTCTGCCGTAAATACAAACCGCATAAAGACCCGGAACTATCTCTAAATGGCACTCCTATCAAAGTTGTCAAGGAGGCCAAGTTCTTGGGTCTTATTTTTGATTCACACTTAACGTTTCTACCACATATTAAAGCACTTAAAACTAAA
The DNA here is from genome assembly GCF_003918875.1 of Haliotis rubra. Classification (NCBI taxonomy): domain Eukaryota; kingdom Metazoa; phylum Mollusca; class Gastropoda; order Lepetellida; family Haliotidae; genus Haliotis; species Haliotis rubra. The sequence continues at coordinate 25,121 of NW_025766100.1, read as the reverse complement.
TGCCTGAAGGCACTTGACTTGTTGAAAGTCGTTTCGAATTCTAAGTGGGGAGGGGGATCAAGCTACCCTCCTACATCTATATCGATCACTGGTACGTTCCAAGCTTGATTATGGTTCCATCGTTTATGGTGGAGCCTGCAAGAGCAACCTAAAACTATTAGATTCTGTCCACCACCAAGGTCTCAGACTTTGTCTTGGCTCTTTTAGAACTTCGCCTGTTGACAGCCTCTGCGTAGAGGCTGATGAGCCATCTCTTGCACAACGCCGTATCAAATTACCATTACAATATATTACCAAACTGTTCTCAAACAAATCTAACCCTGCATATAACTGCGTCTTTAATCCCCTCTATGAGGATTTATACAACAAAAAAAAGCCTTCTCTTGTTCCACCTCTTGGGCTCAGAATTAAACCATTTCTTTCTGCTGCCGGCATTGAACTGGATAATATATCTCCTTCACGTCTTCTTTCTTCTCCTCCTTGGCAACTGGTGAGGCCTGAAGTTGACCTAACTCTGACAAAGTTTAAGAAGTCTGAAACTAATGAATTACAGTATAAACAAGAATACAATCAATTAAAAATCAAATATAATACATATAAATCCTTATTAACAGATGGGTCAAAGGATGATGGCGCTGTAGCTTGTGCCACTGTCATTGGGTCCAAAACAATATCATCTCGATTGCCTGATAACAGTTCTATTTTCACGGCGGAAGCTAACGCCATATTAACAGCTTTAAAATATATTAACTCACACCGTAAATATAAACAATATATAATCTTTTCTGACTCTCTTTCTTGCCTTCAGGCGATTAAAAATCTTTCTTGCAAACATCCACTTTTATTAGAAATTATTGAATTGTATAATGAGCTTGCTACTGGCCAATGCGACATCGTCTTTTGTTGGTTACCCAGCCACGTTGGCATTTCTGGGAACACCATGGCTGATATTGCTGCTAAGGCTGCTCTCAACAAATCTGTGACACCACTTCTTATTCCTTACTCTGATTACAAAGCTTGCATTAGAACTTACATCCGTGATCTGATGCAGAAGAAGTGGGACACCCAAGTAGGTATTAATAAACTACATGAAATAAAACCTTATATTGGTTACACTCACTTGGGTTGTCAGTCCAGATTTGAGGAGGTCATTATGCGACGATGTCGCATTGGCCATACAAGGTATACTCACAACTACTTGTTGAAAGGTGAAGATCCTCCGTTTTGTATCCCTTGTGGTGAGAGTCACAGTCAAGCATCTCCTGCTTGACTGTGTCGAATTCTCCATCATAAGGGATAAATATTTTAATGTTAAAACTGTTAAGGATCTTTTTAACACTGTTCATGTTCATTTAATTCTTGGTTTTATAAAAGAAATTGATTTGATTACTGATTTTGATTAATATGCTCTGTAAGTAGATGTATTTTAATGATTGGTAGTTTAGATTGTTAACTTAGATTGTTAGTGGCTGTGCCCTCAAAGGGGGTTAAAGTACCGTAAAATTATTGTCCTCCTGAGAGGGTACGTAAGTCCCAAAACATTTCAAGTAAATTTCAGTCTACCAGGTTTTTAATCGTAGTATTTTTGTCATTTTAATGTCTGGCTAAATCTCAATATAAACGCCAATGGCTGAAGGGATGGTGTAAATCCAGCTAGGGTCCATGCAGGAAGCAAAAGTAATGTAAGTCCCCATGGGCCTTAGTATGGTGATCTACCTTCAGTTGTTGGCGATCTATAGCCCATTTTTACATTGTATTGTCTTCTTTCATTGGAGTATTTTAGCTTTGTATGCTAGTTTTATATTCATGTCTGTGATTGTCTAGTATTTTTACTGTCCTTCGTCGGCAGGTCTTTATAGTTTCTACATATATATTCTATTTCTTAATGTCGAATGTTCTCGTCACGATATGGCTGAAATATTGCCGATGTGACGTTAAATATTAACTCACTCACTCACTCTCTGCCCATAGAACACTAAATACCAGTAAAGGTATAATCAGAGACAAGGATCGACTGTTGGCTGATATGTGTGAATTAGTTTCTGAAATGAAAGACCAGGGAGTAATATATGTGAAACGATTTACAACCCGCAGAAACAACGAAACCATTCAAACCAACACATACCTCTTTTCATTCTCTTCCCCAAATCCTCCTAAGTCAGTCATGGCAGGTTACTGCAATATGTCAGTTAACATCTGTATCCCAAATCCTTTGAGATGTTTTAGATGTCAAAAATATGGCCACGGTGTTAACACCTGTACAAAACCAATAATGTGTGCTCACTGCAGTGAGGGCACCCATGAAAGGCCACCTCCTCGTGGTGGGTGCTGGGTCACGCTAAGCGCCTTTCAACCCCCCGTTGTGGACCCGGGGGGCATATTTTGGTCCACCAACCCGTTTGCCGTGGGTTGCGCCCCTGTGTCGGTGGAGGACGGGAGGCTGGTGGTTGAGGGCACTGGTTCCAGGAACAGTGTTCCTTTGCCCAACACACCACTTCGCCCCTTACTTCACCTAGACGGGTGGTTGAACTGGCCCGGTTCAATCAATCGGCTGGTCACGCCATGCCCTGTGCATAGTGTACATTTTTGCACATTTAACTCTTTTGGGGTTTTGGCTTTTTTGATTGTGTATTTATAAATTATTGTTCTATTTAATTGCCTAGAGTCCTATGCCAGAAGGCGGTGGCTCATGGGCCAATCTGGCACTATTGACCTCCGGGTTCTGTTTGTCTTCAGGTAAATGTCTAGGGCGGAACCAGCCTTACTTTTATTCTGTTTGATTATTATAGCTACCCGTGTCTCTTTTGCTGGAGTATAGCATCCCTGTAACCCTGGTGGTCGTAGTCGGCTTCCACTTCGACACCGTCCTTGTTGACACTCCATGGTGGGTGGGGGCGGGAATGTTGAATGATTTTCCTTATCATGGCAACCTTACTTCACACTGGTTCTAGATCCAAAAATAAAAGAAGACATTTAGATACAGATACCATTTCTTCTTCTGAGGATGAAAGTGTTTCTCAAAGTAACATCGACTCATGGCCACGGTTTCTGGTGGTTAATGGCGTTGATGGAGCACCTCTCAGATTAACCCTTTGTTGTGTCCAAGGCTGTTGACGGGATTTGTGGAGATGTCAAGAATGTAACGCGTCTCAGAAATGGATCTCTGCTTGTCGAATGTTCACGGCGTCAACAGTCAGTTAATCTTCTCAAAGCAGATCATTTTGGAACTACTGAAATTGCTGTCTCTGTGCACAAATATTTAAATTCGAGTAGGGGTGTCATCCGAGATCGTGCAAGGTGTCTTTCTGACATGTCCGAGGATGAGATAGCATCAGAACTCAAATCTCAAGGTGTCGTGTCTGTGAAAAGGTTCACCAGAAAAGATCAGGACAGAGTTGTACCAACGACCACTTATCTTCTTACGTTTGCGTTTCCCAAAGTACCGTCATCAATCAAGGCTGGTTATTTCAACATCGGAGTGGATGTATATATACCAAATCCACTCCGATGTTATAATTAATCAGAAGTTTGGGCATGGGGCCAGGTCTTGTACTAAGTCCCCAACTTGCTCCGTTGCAGTAAAGATCATGATGGTACTACCTGCACAGATGACATTCGGTGTGCTAACTGCAATGGTGAGCACTTCTCTTCATCAAAATCCTGTCCATTCTACCAGAAACAGTCACAAATACTCAAACTCAAGCATACCAATAATATTTCCTTTTCTGAAGCAATTAAATTACTGACTCCGCCAAACTCGTACTACTACATCCACAATCTCGTACTCTGCTGCCATTTCATCTTCAAAGTGTACTGTTGACAGAGCATGTCAGACTGACATCTGCTGGGTCACAGACAAACAATCACTGTCTACATTTGCTACACATGGCAGCGAATCTTCAACGTCTGCGTCACAGACTGAGATTCAGAGTGAACGTTCAACTGCACCTGAGCTAGTGCTAGAATCTGAAACTGAGACTGCAAAGTTATCACCAAAACCTGTAAAACTGACAAGCAAAGAAAGGAAACAATTAAAGAAGAAAGAGTCCCGGACCCTCAAACATGTAGAGGTGCCGTCCCCATTAAGATCTCCTGTAGTGGTTCATAACAATTTTGAACCTTTAGACATGGAAGTCAATTCTTCTCCACCAACTCAACGGAGAGGATCTTCCTCAGGTTCACGATCTCCAGTTCAGCCTCCATGAGCTGTACTTTCAATATTCTTCAGTGGAACTGTAGAGGCCTTAGAAACAATTTCAATGATTTGCAACTTTTAATTCAAGACTTCAAGCCATCAGCATTATGTTTGCAAGAAACCTATCTAAAACACACGGATAAATTTGATATCAGACAATATGATTCCTACAACTGTTTCTCACCTCCAGCTGCTAAAGCTACTGGAGGATCTTCTATTTTAGTGAATCATGGAACTATCCACAGTCTTGTTCCTCTCAATACCCCTCTTCAGGCAGTTGCGGTCCGTGTTACTTTGCATATTGTTGTTACCTTATGTTCATTGTATATCCCACCATCATCGTCTCTGCAACAATCTGATCTTCAGATGCTTTATGACCAACTCCCAAAACCATGTCTTATCATGGGAGATTTAAATGGTCATAACCCACTTTGGGGTAGTAATACCACCAACGCAAAAGGAAAGATTCTTGAGGACTTCGTCACAAATAATGATTTATGTATTTTCAATGATAATTCTAACACATATCTTCATCCTGCAACTGGCTCATACTCCTCTCTAGATTTATGCGTTGCAGACTCCAGCTTATACAATGAATTTGAATGGTCAGTCCACGATGATCTTTGTGGAAGTGACCATTTTCCCACTGTTCTTTCAGCCATAAACCCCAGTGATGCTGCACCATCGTCTAGGTGGAACTTTAACAAGGCAGATTGGTCTTTATTCGATGCCTTGTGTACAAACAGATTAAAACCTGATTTTTTTCTAAATGTGTCTGATCCTATTCAGATGTTTTCTGATGAATTGAATATGATTGCTGATGATTGTATTCCCAAGTCCTCTATGGTCCCACACATCCGTAAGCCATGGTTCACTATTGACTGCAAACAAGCTAGAAAGGCTAGGAAAAAGGCAGAAAAATATTTCCGTCGGCACCCAACAGTCCATAACTTAAACCAATTTAAAATTTCAAACGCCAAGGCTCGTCGTACATTTAAACAAAATAAACGACAGTCATGGCGAAATTATGTTCTAACATTAACTCACGAACACCTATTTCTAAGGTATGGAATATGGTGAAGAAGATAAAAGGTAAAGGTTCCAAATGTAGTGTGCACCATCTTAAGGAGGGTGACTCTTTCTTAACAGAAAAATCTGATATTGCTAACAAATTAGGTGAAACTTTAGCCAAACATTCCTCCTCATCCAATTATTCACCAACCTTTCAGAAATTTAAAAACCAGCAAGAAAAAAAGAAAATTAATTTTAATTCCGATAATGGGGAGGATTTATAATGAAATCTTTTTCCATTCATGAGCTCCATACTGCCCTTGGGCAAGCTCATGACACTGCTTCAGGTCCCGATAATATTCATTATCAGCTTCTTAAACATCTCCCTGAATCATGTTTAGAAACATTATTAAATATCTTTGACAATATATGGACTTCTGGTAATTTCCCACCATCATGGCGCAATGCCATAATCATTCCTATTCCTAAACCTGGACGGGATCATACTGATCCGTCTAATTACAGACCAATTTCTTTAACTAGCTGTGTTTGCAAGACAATGGAACGTATGGTTAATAATCGTCTAGTTTGGTACCTGGAAACCAACAACCTTATCACTGACATTCAATGTGGTTTCAGGAAAAAATCGTAGTACCATCGATCATTTGGTACGATTGGAGTCTTTCATAAAAAATTCCATGCTAAATAAACAACATGCTGTGTCGATTTTTTTCGATCTTGAAAAGGCATATGATACGACTTGGAAATATGGCATTTTGAAAGATCTCCATGATTTTGGTTTGAGGGGTCGTTTACCCCTTTTTATATCACAGTTTTTAGAAGACAGACAATTTCAAGTCCGAGTGGGGACTACCCTGTCTGATCATTACAGTCAGGATCAGGGTGTCCCTCAAGGCAGCATTTTGTCTGTCACTTTGTTTAGTGTTAAGATCAACAGTTTATCAAAGGTTTTAAATGATTCAATTGATGGATCTCTTTTGTGGATGATTTTAATATTTCTTGTCGTGGGAAAAATATGCATACTATTGAACGACAACTGCAGCTGTGTTTAAATATAATAGATAAATGGTGTCTTGAAAACGGTTTTAAATTTTCTAAATCCAAAACTAATTGTATACATTTTTGTAGAAAATATACACCTCATAAAGACCCGGAACTATCTTTACATGGCACTCCAATCAAAGTTGTCAAGGAGGCCAAGTTCTTGGGTCTAATTTTCGACTCCCATTTAACTTTTCTTCCTCATATTAAATCACTTAAAGCTAAATGCCTGAAGGCCCTTGACTTGTTGAAAGTTGTTTCCAACTCAAAGTGGGGAGGGGGATCAAACTACCCTCCTCCACTTATATCGATCATTGGTCCGCTCGAAACTTGATTATGGCTCCATCGTATATGGTGGGGCCTGTAAAAGCAACCTCAAACTACTTGATTCTATCCATCACCAGGGTCTAAGACTTTGTCTTGGGTCTTTCAGAACCTCTCCCATTGACAGTCTCTACGTTGAGGCCGATGAGCCATCTTTAAAACTTCGCCGTATCAAATTGTCCCTACAATATATCACAAAGTTATATTCTAATGAATCCAATCCTGCTCACACTTGCGTTTTTAATCCTCTTTATGAGGACTTGTATAATAAAAAACCTTCACTTGTTCCGCCTCTTGGTTTAAGAATTAAACCATTTCTTTCTGCTGCCGGCATTGAGCTGGAAAATATATCTCCTTCCCGTCTTCTTTCTTCTCCTCCTTGGCAACTGGTGAGGCCTGAAGTTGACCTAACTCTGACAAAGTTTAAGAAATCTGAAACTAATGAATTACAGTATAAACAAGAATATAATCAATTTAAAAATCAAATATAATACATACAAATCCTTATTTACAGATGGGTCCAAGGACGGTGGCGCAGTGGCATGTGCCACTGTCATTGGATCCAGAACAATATCTTCTAGAATACCGGATAACAGCTCTATATTTACAGCAGAAGCAAACGCCATCTTAACAGCTCTTAAATATATTCAAAGACACCCCAAACATAAACAATATATAATATTTTCTGACTCTCTTTCTTGCCTTCAGGCTATTAAAAATCTTTCTTGCAAACATCCACTTTTAATTGAAATAATCGAATTATATAATGATCTTTCTACTGGCCAATGCGACATCGTCTTCTGTTGGTTACCCAGCCACGTTGGCATTTCTGGGAATACAATGGCCGATCTTGCTGCTAAGGCAGCACTCAACAAATCTGTGACACCACTTCTTATTCCATATTCTGATTATAAAGCTGGCATTAGAACTTACATCCGTGATCTGATGCAGAAGAAGTGGACAACCAAGTAGGTATTAATAAACTACATGCAATAAAACCTTATATTGGTTACACCTACTTGGGTTGTCAGTCCAGATTTGAGGAGGTCATTATGCGACGATGTCGCATTGGCCATACGCGCTATACTCACAAATACCTATTGAAAGGTGAGGATCCTCCGTTTTGTATCCCTTGTGATGAGAGAACCACGGTCAAGCATCTCCTGCTTGACTGTGTTGAATTCTCCATCATAAGGGATAAATATTCAATGTAAAACAATGAAGGATCTTTTTTACAAATGTTAGTTATCATTTAATTATTGGTTTTTAAAAGAAATTGATTTCTTTGATGAATTCTAATTAATGTGGTTTATAAATAGATATATTTTAAAGATTGGTATTTTAGATTAGTACCTTAGATTGTTAGTGGCTGTACCCTCAAAGGAGGTTAAAGTACTGTAAAATTATTGTCCTCCTGAGAGGGTACGTAAGTCACAAAACTTTCAAAGTAGACTTTTCACATACCAAGTTTTTTAAACGTAGTATTTTTGTTCATTTAGATTTTGGCTAAATTGTCCTACAATCACCAGCGGCTGAAGGGATGGTGTAAATCCAACTAGGGTCCATGCAGGTAGCAAAGGTACTGTAAGTCCCCATGGACCCTAGCATGGTGACCTACTTTCAGTTGTTGGTGATCTATAGCCCATTTTTATATTGTGTTGTCCCCTGTGGTTAAAATGTTTTAGACTCTATTACTAGTTTTATCTGTATATGTGATATTCTAGTTGTTTTACTGCCCTTCGTTGGCAGGTTTTTATAATATTCATATATTTCATTTCAATATCAAATGTTCTCGTCACGATATGGCTGAAATATTGCCGATGTGACGTTAAATATTAACTCACTCACTCACTCACTCACTGCAGTGAGACTACCCATGTTGCAGAACACTGTAATAGTACCCAAAAGAAGTGCACAAACTGTACAGGAAGTCATTCTTCCTTCTAAAAAGACTGCCCAATTTGGAAAAAACAAATGGAAATTTCTAAAATCAAATTTACCTAAAATATTAGCTTCGCTGATGCAAAAAAATTCGTTGAATCAACAACAGCACCAGGTGGTTCGTAAGCATCAGTTGCAAGATCATCTTCAGACACCGATCCAAAGGTAAACCCCTTATCAGTACCCACCTCTTCAATACATTGTCAAACAGACTTGACGTGGGTAAAAAACCAACAAACCTCCGTCACTCACACCTGAACAGTCCACTCAGACTTTGAACTCTGGACATACCGTGGACATCCTGTCTGAAGTTCCATCACAGTCATCTAGTCAGAATTCATCTTTATATTCCGGGAACCTTCATCATCTCAGTCAGCCCAACAAACTCGATCTAAAACAAATTCCAAGAACACTGTTCAAAGTACTCACAAACCAAGAACAGACACATCGAAAAAAAAATGGCAGACCCCCAAAGGGTTCAGAAAATCCAATCTACATATTCAATAAATACGGATTACTTGAGGACATGGAATTGTCTGAAAACTCCTATCCCAGGGCACATAGCTTGTCGCCCTCGAAGAAAGTGAGGGGTAGATCCCCTATCAATCCACGTAAAAGATAGGTCATTTTACTGATATCATGCAGTGGAACTGTAGAGGACTAAGGACTAATTTTAATGAACTACATCTATTAATCCAGGATCTAACACCATCGGCATTCTGTCTGCAAGAAACGTATCTTAAACAGACGGATGATTTTACTTTACGCCAGTTTACAGCCTATCATTATTTTTCTCCTCTTGGTGATAGGGCCACTGGAGGATCTTCTATACTTGTACGGCAGGATGTTATTCACAGTCCTGTTATACTTAAAACTAATCTCCAAGCTGTGGCAGTGCGACTTACTCTGGGTGTAGCATTTACATTATGCTCTCTGTACATGCCCGCCTTCATCGAACCTTCAGCTAACTGATCTTCAATCACTCTATGATCAACTCCCAAAGCCATGTGTTATTATGAGTGACCTAAACGGTCACAACCCACTCTGGGGCAGTACTAACACTAATACTAAAGGCAAAATACTGGAAGATTTCATTTCCAATAATGACCTGAGCATATTTAATGATGATTCAAGTACCTATCTGCATCCTGCAACTGGCACTTATTCTTCTCTGGGTTTGTCTCTTGCAGATTCTAACCTCTTGAATGAATTTGATTGGTCTGTTCATAATGACCTTTGTGGAAGTGACCACTTCCCAACTTTCCTTTCAGAAATACCTACATCTGATTCTCCATCGTATACAAGATGGAACTTTTCGAAGGCTAACTGGTCTTTATATAAAACTTTATGTAAATCGAAACTGCGACCTGAATGTTTCAGTGATATAACTGATCCCATTCAAACTTTTGCTGACGTTCTAAAGCAAATAGTTGATGAGTGTATACCAAAGTCCTCTACGACGCCACATGTACGAAAACCACGGTTTAATACAGATTGTATACAAGCCAGAGAAGCGAGGAAAAAGGCAGAGCGTTATTTCCGCCACCATCCAACTGTCCATAACTTAAATAAATTTAAAATACTCAATGCAAAGGCGCGTCGTACCTCTAAACAAAACAAACGACAATCTTGGAGAAATTATGTCTCCAAAATTAATTCACGTACGCCAATGTCCAGAGTATGGAACATGGTTCAAAGAATTAAAGGCAAAGGTTCAAAATCTGCTGTTCACCATCTTCAAGATGGCGATAATTTAATAACTGACAAATCTAAAATTGCAGATAAAATTGGCGAAACTCTTGCCAAAAATTAATCATCGGCAAATTATGTCCCTGAGTTTCAGATATATTAGAAGCATCAGGAAAAGACAAAACTTAATTTTGAATCACATAACGGTGAAGATTATAATGAAGTGTTTTCATTACATGAGCTACATACTGCTCTTGAGAAAGCTCATGACACTGCAGCGTGTGATGACAATATACATTACCAGCTACTGAAACACCTACCGGAACCATGTCTGATGACACTTTTAGATATATTTGACCAAATATGGACGTCTGGAGAATTTCCTACTTCATGGCGTAATGCCATTGTAGTCCCAATACCAAAACCTGGCAACGATCATACAGATCCGTCGAATAACAGGCCGATCTCTCTAACTAGCTGTGTTTGTAAAACCATGGAACGTATGGTGAATAATAGATTAACTTGGTATCTTGAAACCAATAACTTTATAACAAATATTCAATGTGGTTTCAGGAAAAATCGTAGTACCATTGATCATTTGGTACGTTTAGAATCCTTTGTTAAAAATGCTATAGTGAATAAACAAAATGCTGTATCAATTTTCTTTGATCTTGAGAAAGCTTATGATACAACCTGGAAGCATGGCATTTTGAAGGATTTACATGATTTTGGTTTGTAAGGCCATTTGCCTCTTTTTATATCACAGTTTTTAAAAGACCGAGTGGGTTCAACCCTGTCTGACCATTATAATCAGGATCAGGGTGTCCCCCAAGGAAGCCTATCCAAGGTTTTAAAGGATTCAATTGATGGATCCCTTTTTGTGGATGATTTTAACATTTCTTGTCGCGGTAAGAATATGCATACTATAGAACGGCAACTACAGTTGTGTTTAAATAAAATACATAAGTGGTGTCTTGAAAACGGCTTTAAAAAATTTTCTAAATCAAAAACTAATTGCATACATTTCTGCCGTAAATATAAACCACATAAAGACCCAGAACTGTTTTTAAATGGCACTCCCATCAAGGTTGTAAAAGAGGCCAAGTTCTTAGGTCTGATTTTTTACTCCCAATTAACCTTTCTTTCGCATATCAAATCCCTAAAAACTAAATGCCTGAAGGCACTCGATTTATTGAAAGTCGTTTTTAATTCAAGGTGGGGAGGGGATCAAACTACCCTCCTACACCTATATAGATCACTTGTCCGCTCGAAGCTTGATTATGGCTCCATCGTATATGGTGGAGCCTGTAAAAGCAACCTAAAACTATTAGATTCTGTCCACCACCAAAGTCTGAGACTTTGTCTTGGGTCTTTTAGAACATCTCCTGTTGATAGTCTCTACGTCGAGACAGATGAACCATCTCTTAACCAACGCCGTATAAAAGTATCATTACAATATATTACCAAACTATATTCTAACGAGTCTAATCTTGCATTTCACTGCATCTTCATGAGGATTTGTACAACAAGAAATCTTCTCTTGTTCCGCCTCTTGGGCTCAGGATTAAGCCATTCATTACTGCTGCCGGCATTGAGCTGAAAATAGCTCATTCCCGACGTCTTTCTTCTCCTCCTTGGCAATTGGTTAGACCACAAGTTGACCTAACATTAACATCGTTTAATAAATCAAAAACTAATGACTTACAATATAAACAAGAATATAATCAATTAAAAAGTAAATATAATACATATAAATCCTTATTTACAGATGGGTCCAAGGATGGTGGCGCGGTGGCTTGTGCCACTGTCATTAGGTCCAAAACAATATCTTCCAGCTTACCCAATAACTGTTCATTTTTCACTGCAGAAGCAAGCGCAATAATTACAGCTCTTAAGTATATTCATAAACATCCTAAATATAAACCATATAATATTTTCCGACTCTCTCTCTTGCCTTCAGGCTATTAAAAATCTTTCTTGTAAACATCCACTTTTATTAGAAATTATAGAATTATATAATGATCTGGCCACTGGCCAATGCGACATCATCCTCTGTTGGCTACCCAGCCACGTTGGTATTTCTGGGAATACTTTGGCCGATCTTGCTGCCAGGGCAGCACTCAACAAATCTGTGACACCACTTCTTATTCCATACTCTGATTACAAAGACAGCATTAGAACTTACATCCGTGATCTGATGCAGAAGAAGTGGGACACTCAAGTAGGTATTAACAAATTACATGAAATAAAACCCTATATTGGCTACATTTACTTGGGTTGTCAGTCCAGATTTGAAGAGGTCATCATGCGACGATGTCGTATTGGTTATACCACATATACTCATGAATACCTGTTAAAAGGTGAGGATCCTCCATTTTGTATCCCTTGTGATAAAAGAATCACGGTCAAGCATGTCCTGCTTGACTGTATTGAGTTTTCCATTACAAGGGATAAGTATTTCAATGTCAAAACAGTTAAGGATCTTTTTAATGTTAATAATCATTTAATCATTGAATTTTTAAAGAAAATAGAATTACTACATAAATTTTGATAAATGGTGTGTAAATAGATAAATATTTTATTATTGGTAGTTTAGATAAATAACTGCGATTGTAAGTGGCTGTACCTTCAAAGGGGGTTGAAGTATTGTAAAATTATTGTCCTCCTGAGAGGGTACGTAAGTCCCAAAGCATTCAGTGTAAATTTAAATATGCTGTTATTTTTAATCGTAGAATATATGTTCTTTTAATTTGTGGTTTGAATATCCAAAATTGCTAATAGCTGAGGGATGGTGTAAATCCAGCTAGGGTCCATTCAGGAAGGAAAAGTACTGTAAGTCCCCATGGTCCCTAGTATGGTGATCTACCTTGAGTTGTTGGCAATCTATAGCCCGGTTTTATATTGTATTGTCAGCTATAGTTAAACTGTTTTAGATTTAATTACTAGTTTTAAATTATTCTCTGTGATAATCTAGTTATTTTACTGTCCTTCGTAGGCAGGCTTTTATAATTTACTCTTATTTACTATGTGTACCAATTAATTGTTCTCGTCACGATATGGCTGAAATATTGCCGATGTGACGATAAATTTTAACTCACTCACTCACTTCATCTTATCCCAATTGCTCAACATGTCAATAATGAACAGGGTTGTCTACAGACCACAGTCATATATCTGGAATATTGCTGTATGCGGTCTTAAACCTAAAGAAACCAACAGTCCACCACTATAGGTGTTAGTCTGGTCACCTCTAGAACCACCCAGATAGCAGTGGCCTACAGGTGTCAAGCACTGCAACCTAACGGGTAGGATTTGCTGGTCTTTTGGGCTTCCCGTGAAAATACGGGCAACAATTGTTTTTTTAGCAAACAAGTAGTAACAGACTACAATCGGGATCATGTGGTCAGGCTAGCTGACTTGGTTGAGTCAATCATCATCTCATCCCACAGTCATGTGGTCTTACAAAACAGACACAGAAACACACAGTTCACCACAAAGAACAAAATATTGTATAGAGTTAAGGAATAATGTGATTCTTTTCATCTTTAGATATGGATTACACATGGATAGGGTTGCTCACTCACAGTCTGAAGAATCCAGAAGTATTGCCCGAGCTCTGGCATTATTTCTTTTTTCTTTAGCATCTTATCTGGCCGTTTTATTTTGCTAAACTGTACAGCAGACTTGTTTTCTAATTTAGAATATGTTTCATTGTAAAGAGAAAACATTATAAGCATTACCCTTAAACTTTTTATGAAAGGTACTTTCCATTAACGTAGGGAAACGGTGCCACCAGGGTGGAAAATAACAAATGTCCTTGCACTGCCAAAATATTTAGCTTACAGAGGTTATGGAATGTAGAATCACTATAGTTCTTGACTATCAACCATGAAATTTTGAATAAATGAATAGTCATGTGTAATTTTGTCTACCCCAAACATTTACTTGCATGCCTATTTGACTAAAAGAAATATATGTGTATGGTCTCATCTCACCCCTCTTTTGTTTAATATTATTATTATAGGATATTTATATAGCGCTTTTTCCTGCCCCCATCCCTGTCGTGGGCTTTCTTCAACCACAGTCTCATTTCACTTTCCAGTTCGCATTCAGTAGTCTTGCTGCTTTTAACTGATTCTGTGTGGAAGAAAAATCAGATTCAGGATTTGCCCTGACTTTCTAAATTGCCGTTACATTTCCTTATCTACTTTTGAGATTCGAATAAAATTGAAATGATATTTGAAAGACAATTTCATTGGGAATACTGTCATTGAATTCATATTAGATTTATCTGTGTTATGAAAAGTCAATAAGTGGCAATGCCCTTAATAGCAGCTGTGATCTCTGTGCCTTTCATCCCAAATTTGGGCGCCTTCCCCACCCATTTGAACTGGCGAGCCAATGAGGTGGTGAACACAAGTGACATCATTCTGTCCACCACCTCTTTGGTTGTCGCCCCCCCCCCCCCATTCCAGTTAGATGACATCTGTTAAAATTTATATAATCAAATATTCAAATCATATCATTCTGCCATATTAATTCCTATAACAATAGTTTTCAAGAATGTTTTGATATTTAAGATATTAAAGATTGTATATGACAATATATAATTAATGCACTTTAAAGTCTTCCGATTAATGTTCTGTCTCTGTGTATGTGTTAACACATACAGACATAAACACACACAGACACACACACACAAGATTCTTATTACAGAAAAGTATTCATATTTTGAATATTCATATTTATATATATTCATTATTTTATATTCATATTAATTTCACATCTGTTGTAAATTCACAACAAAATACAATTTGGAATGTTGAAATTACTTCTTGTTCATCCTCGTGTGATATCCAGGTAAGTATCATTAACTTACGGTTTTGTGTTCTTTGAAAATGTGCTTTTTCCTCACCAGAAGCTTGAATTTTGTTTTGTCCTCCAAAATGTTCTCAACCCGTAGGACCTGATCAATGGTTTGAAAGTGGAAGCCAAAGTCGTCGAGGGATTCTTCCATGTCCCCTTGAATTCGGCTGTTGTCGGCCTGCTCCGACAGTCTTTGGATGGCAATGTTATTATTCCTTACCATGGCCTTGATTGTTAAGATGGTCGAGAAGACTATGCGATCTCTGCAAGTACATAATTCACTCATCAAAAACAAGTACAAAACAACATGTTTTATATACTCATAAGGGATTTTCTGTTTCAGGAAATTATTATATTTGATCTATCACTATTTCACAGGGGGTCAATTGGAAGTGTTTCATTTCCAGCATCCCTCATCATACTTGGACTAGGTCTGTAATTGAAAGAGTTCACTACTAAGACACAACAGCCACACTGTGTTCCAATACTAATCTATACTTAGATACTTTTTACATTTCCTTCACAAGTTTATACAGGCATAGGCTCCATGTACATATTGCAAAGAAAAGTAATTGCAGTCCATTTGAGTAAAGAATTTTATCCAGTGCGGGTTTCAACTTCACACTAGGACCCGTGAAGATCCGGGGTAGAATAGGTCTTCAGCAACCCATGTGCTTGCCATAAAAAGGCAACTATCTTGTCGTAAGAGGCGACTACCGGGATCGGGTGGTCAGTTTCGCTGACTTGGTTGACACATGTCATCGGTTCCAAATTGCGCAGATCGATGCTCATGCTGTTGATCACTGGATTGTCTGGTCCAGACTCTATTATTTACAGACCGCCGCCATATAGCTGGAATATTGCTGAGTGCGGCGTAAAACTCAACTCACTCACTCACTCACTTACTCACTTCACACTAGTCTGCGAGTCCGTTGCCAGTAAAAATTACAACAGGCAAGTACACATTTATCAATGTCCCCATTGTATTACAATTAAATGACATTTCCTCTTTACCCATGCAAGGGAGGCTATTTTAGTTTAGTAACAGACTACACATACATTCATGCAGGAAGAGGTGTATTATACATGAAAATGACTTACCGAATTGTTGTTTTGTTTGGCACTCTTTGATTAGTGTTACTGAATTTTGTAAATACAAAGATTGTCATACAATGGATAGTGTTCTGGGCAGGATAAAACCAACGGATATTTTCGGTATCCGTTGGGGTCATATGCGGATATCGATGCAAATTAGATACGTCATATGCAAATCTTAGGGACTACTTTCACGGTGTAAACAAACATGGCGTCACGCCCATCTATCGGCGATCGTGTCCGTATTGACGGCCGTGGTTACGGTACTGTGAGTTCCTTGATCAGAGAAAATTGTTGTCTCGTAATGATAGAAGGGACTGATTACGAAGCAAAGTTAGAATTCCATAGCGTCCGGAAGATACCTACTCCAGTTTCCCGACCGACTGTCACTGTAAGCGAGCAGACGGCACGGGAGTCCAGGTTTCGTACCGTTGAAGTAGATGACATCAATAAGATAATTGAGAACAATGAAAACAAGAATACTGCTAAAAAGACTGCCTATACAATGAAACTTGTGACCAGTTATCTGTCAACACAGAACGAGTTTCCTCCCATCGAAACTATACCCCACTATTGAACACTCCACTTTCATGTGTAAATTTCTCATCGGTGTCATGAAAAAGAACGGCTCAGACCCCGGACCACTAACTCTGAGGTCGTATCTGGCTAGTGTTGACAGATATCTGAAAAGTAAAGAGTATGGCCTCACCCTTTCTCATTCACCTGAGTTCTCTAGAGTTCGAAGCGTGCTGAAATCACGTCAAGTCGATTTAAAAAAACAAGGAAAAGGTAACTTACCAAATCTTGCAGATTCCATATCCGACGAAGAAGTTAACAAACTGTGGAAGAGTTGTCAATTTGGAACACACACTCCTCATTCCATTAACCATCCCAAAACACACTCGCGTGATAACCTATATATATCATATTGGATGCTTGATGGGTATGTATTTTACCAAATCATATGTCGATTTTTATCTATAGGTTAGCTGACAAAGACAAATTATAAAGTGAATGCCAACATATCTCTCCAGAATTGTTTATCGGATCACACCAATGTTTTAAATGGAAACTGATATAGAATTGGGTATGGTTACACAAGTGCTATATAATAATTTGAGGTGAGGTGAGGTGAAGTTGGGTTTTACGTCGTGCTTGAGAATATTTCGCTCATATGACGACGTGCATGCGTGTGTATGTGTATGTGCGGCTGCTTGTACTAGCCCAGACTGAAGCTGGTTTTATAGTGCTAACCCACTGAGATACCATGCCGCAGTGAAGCATGAATACCCCACTCAGACACAGTATACTGACTCCGAGCCGACAAGTCCTTGTTGTACCAATTAATGCCGAGCGCCAGGCAGGGACCAACAAGTACCATATTTTAACGTCTTTTGGTATGACGCGGTCGGGGATCGAAACCGCGACCTTCCGCTCTCCGGGCGGACGCACTAACCACTACACCACGGAGGCGGTTTATAAAATAATTTGAAACTATAGGTATGATATATATAGTAACACCAACTTCTAAGTGATAGCTCTCTTGATTGGAGTTTCAACTGAGGGAAAATGCGTCGCTGTGGAAGAACCTGTTGGTTCATCAGGCAGCGTGTTACTTGGTACCCTTGCATGACTCTCGCAGTCGGTATCAGAACTGAAAATAGGAAATACATTCAAAGTTGTAACTTGCAGTGTAATAATAGCAATTGGAGATTAAAAACTTAAAGCTAAGAATAGTTACATATCATTTCATGCATTGTCTTGAAATAGCAAATACATGTTGTAAGTTAATTTGCATTACAACTATTAACTGCCTCTATGCTTTATTTTATTTATAAATTTCTAAATGCAGTTGTTTTATATATAGGTTATATTTTGTTTTGCCCGTGTTTATGCACTGATATATTCAAACAGGAAATAAGAACCTTGCATCATTCACAAAAGAAAATTCCGGCAGACGTGGAAGACATGGCAGAGAATATTGTGTCTTCTTCGAACTTTCCCGTCGTTTTTTTTTACTGCAATATTTTCAGTTGTTAAACAAAACAGCAGTAACCAGTTATCAACAAAAGTTACTTATTCTCCTTACACATATGAGAGATGACATGGAGAGACTGCAGTGGCTGCAATTGTTATAATACATATGTTGGTAACCAGATTCATGTAAGTTTATATCAATGGCCGAGACACTTGTTCATTTATAATTTTGACCCCCTGTTATTGTACTTGACAGTATTTATAAAAACGATAGGATGTTTTTGGTTATTTGACTGAGCCTACATTTTTTCTCTTTCCGGCGCCAGACGTTCGCGGCTGATCTCCAACTCCTCACGTCTCAGTTTGAGCAGTTCCCTCTGGATATCCAAGATCTCCTTAAGTGTGTCACGCTTTACCACTTCAATCTCCAGGATCGAGGAAATATCAGATGGAGGTTTAGCAGTTTTGGATGAGGCTGAAAAAATGACAAATATACATTGATTATAAAAATTGAATTGCCAATGTTACTGAATATTTATAACTTGCACATGTAAATATTTCATTGATTTCATGAACATATAATATCAAATGAATGAAATTATTTCATTTCATTATCTTGTATATATTCATTGCACAAATTTCAAATACCCTGTGGTTTCCTTGATCTGGGTAAAGACCTGTCAGCACTTGTCAATGTGTTGGTAGCAGGTTAGGTAACTGTACATGAGTTTGGGGTGGAGGAAGTGTTGTCTAGTGCATGGGTGAATGAAGCCATGGAAACTGGCATATTGGCTGTAACTTTTGATATCTCCACTAGGGGTTCTTCTTCACATGTTGAACTTGTGCGAAATGAAATTAAGGAGGTTCCTTACCATTTGACAAAGTCTCATGAAAATGCTTATATTTCCACTCTGTATATAAAAACGTGCTCAATTCATTTCTGTAATAAAAAATAGGGCTTACCCTGCTCGTTTTTGAGAAAAAAGGGATTCCAATCTGGGAGGGGGTGTTGAAAATATCAAAACATCACCTTTTTTTGCTTTTGTCAGGCTAGAATTTGTAGTAATGAGTACAGGTGTTCTTTTTAACATGGCATCGGACTTGCACTTTTGCCGGACCATCGTATCCGCCCCCTCGAAGATTAACTTCGATTCCTCAAGGATGCTTTCATCAATGAGGCATGGCTCTTCGGCCAGTATCAGATTTCTATCGACGCAGTCCTGCCACATGAAGGCGGTATTTCCTGTTAATTTTGCCTCTCCATGGAAGCGAGCTAGTGGTAGCAATGACCTCATGAGCATGGACTTGCCGCTATTGGGGGGTCCGTGCAGAGTACCATGGTATTCTGTTTACTTTTGTTTTGTTGAGAATTTGATGGAGATCCTTAGAAATGCATGCTTGTCCCACCCGTTATGTTTGATGAGTTTGTCTATGATACGTTTTGTATCTTCTACTGTTTCGTACGTGTTGTTTGTGGTTTGTGTTTTGTTGTGTATTCTGTCATCAGTTCCTCGAACATGAGTGTTTGTGTCCTTTGTTGTTCTAAGCTTAGTGCTTTTTGCACTAGTGTGGTGTAGTTGCTCTGTGCTATTATGTCAAAGAGTGTGTCTGTTTGGTGTTGGGTCAGTTGCCCGTCATTGTATAGTTGGAGTACTTCCCCTGCATATTTTAGGTTGTTGGTTTTGATGAGGTCAATTAGGAATTTCAATGTGTTGGCACAGCGTGTGGGTTTTTTGTTTTTGTCTTGTTCTTCCGGTTGTTCGTGTTCTTCAAGTTTGTTTTGTGCTATGAGTGTTTTGAATTCGGTAGTTGCGATTTGTATTTGTCTGGGGTTTTTTTGTACGTAGCGTATCCAGCCTTTGGTTGCGCATTTTTTGTGTTCGGGCATTTTGTTTGAATTATATTCCCTTGATTTTCTTCATAAATTTCTGGTAATGATAGTTTTAGTGATGTGGTGTACATTATCCTGTTTGGATTGGCTATGTGGAGGTGGTTGACACCGTTCCACGCCTTTTCTTTTCGCTTTCATCCCTTTGATCGGTGCGACGCGATCAAGTATTCAGTGGTAGTTGTACCTACTTTGTTCAACATCTGTAGGATATCTTTGAAGTACTGCGTTTTAGTGAATTGGTTGTATTCAGTTAGCGTTTGTATCACGATACACCAGTATGTTGGTGTTTTGCTATCGGTTTGCAGGTATGAGCCTATGCTAAGATAATCTGTGGCATGAGGAGCAATGGGAGAAGAAATTTGCCTACCTGTTAGTGGTTCGGGTCTTTTGAAGTTTCCCTCGTTGGTTGCGGGTGTTCCCATCGCAACGTCTGTCCTTCTTCTTTTGTTGGGTGGTGGTGTGTTCTGGTAATCGTCCTGTTCTTCAGGCCGGCCATTTTGTTCATACTCAATGGCTGAGGCTGGGGCTGCTGCCAGTATCGGCTCGTCCATATCTTCATCGCCGCTGCTGATATCAACATAGTCTTGTTGCTGAGTATCCATTGCTCTGTTTGTGTGAGATTGGACTGGTTGTCCTAGCCAGTGCCAGTGCTAGAATGACTAGCAAAGCAGTCCGGCCCTTTTTATACCGCTGATCCGGTCAGAGGTCGTTCCCATGGTGTCTCCTTGGAGACAGTGACATCACAATGCTTTTAGATGACGTCACTTACTTTGGGCCATTCTCATTAATGGACTCGTCCAATAAAATCTCCGTACACTTACCCTTGAGACCCCGTACCCGATATTGACCTGATACGAGCTCCTCTCACAAGGTTTGAAAATAAGCTCGGTTTACAAGAAGAAATGGAGGTTAAGCCTTATAATCATCGTCCCCGCATTGCTCGTAGTATCATTTCATTAGAACCCGTTCTTTTTTCTTGTACGAGCAGCTTTCAAACCTTGTTGAATGCCGATATAAGTGAATGTAAACAATAACAAATTTTTCTTGAACGAGTACGAGTAGTTTAGAATGAATAATATGGTAAGCAAATACGAATCGTACAAGTGCGGTACGGTCTCGTATACTCGCACATAAACGGTGTTATTGTTTGGGGTTTTCCCATATCGTATGCTATTTTTGTGTTCGATCTGAGATATAAATCTCGTATCTCGTTCATTACCTTTGGAACGGTTGGTTCTATACTAATACTATAGTATATATATAGTATATAACTCGTATCGTATTTTATAGTTTTATTAACTTATATTACAAGTTGAAAGACGTATCGTATTTAACTGTCTCTGGTCCTTTTTGCTGGTGGCTGTTCATTCTCGGATGCCGTATCTGTATCTGAGTCTCCTTCTGCATTTGTTCTTAGTACCTTTGGATTTTCGACTCGTCCCCACATGGTCATTTGATCTTTTGCTGGTCTTCCTGTGTAGTCTGCAACAATGTTTCTACTTGCATCCAATGACGAACCTTCTATCGATGGTTGTAGTGACCAATCTCCTGGTATGAAATTTTGCCCCATCGTAACTTGCCTCTCGTCTTCTTCTTCTTGTCTGTTGCTGTGTATGAGTTTTTCTCTGTTCCAGTGTGACGTTAAATAATAACTCACTCACTCACTCACTCTGTTCCAGTGTTGTTCCATGAGATGGTATTGTGTTCTCGGCAGGAAGTTCGGGAATAGTGGAATGTAGTTTGGTACCATGAGTTCTACTTCAGCATGGTAGGTTATTCTTGCTTTTGTACGAACCCGTTCACGAGTTGTAGTGTTTTCCCGTTGTGAATGAACATGGGGTGGCGCTGAGTGCTGCTAGTGGTGCTTGATCTGGGAAGTGGTAGTTGAGTCCGTAGTTGCATGGAAGTTTTCTTGTTCTGTAACTTTTCTTCTTCTGCTCATGTCCAAGTCAGCTGTTATTTCTTCATTGGTTGTTGCTCCTTGTAGCCCTTAGTTGTTCCCATGTTTTTTCTGTGATAGTGGAACATTGTTTTCACTTTTTACTGCTCTATTTCTTCTATCGAACATGACCGTGTTGAGTATCCATTCCCTACTTGGGTTAGAGTGCTCGTACGAGAACGTGGTACTTGATGGTACTGTGACTGTCTAAATGATCGTTGTAGATATCGTTTAGTATGTTTGGGTCCATTTCTGTTCTTTTCTCCTTGTCCCAGTCCATTGTTTGTCCATCTGTTGTTACTGCTTTCATTGAAACCATTCTTTGGGAATGTCCCTCCTATGATTAGTCTTGGTAGTACTGCGTCGTTGAGGTCTTCGGCAATGCTTGCGTGAAGTTTTGTTGTGATGTTCTCTGTGTGCTATGTTTTCTAGTATTCTTCCACCGCACCCGCTTACTGTTTGTTTTTAGATCCTTTGATTTGGTGCTGATGTTAAGTGGTGTAGGCTGTGATTTGAATCTAGGTTGCATAGTAGTCGGAAGTCCTGTGGTATGGCTACTCTTGGTTGGTTTTCCTTTGATGGTGGTGCGTCGAAGCGTCCTTGTAGTTCGTTTACCTCGAACCCGAATCTCTTTGATTCTGTACTTTGGAGTGCCCTTTGCTCGAAGTATTTCATTTCTGCATTCGTCATACTTGCTGCGCATCTGTTGTAGGGTATGAAACTGAAGGGAGAACCATTCTATTTTTACTTGATTCAAGTTGTCTGGGCATGTAATTGATGGGGTTTCCGTCGTAACTTTCTGATTTTTGTCCTTCCATCCTTCCGGTAGTTCTTCTGCTACCGTTTCCCTAGCTGTCCTGTTTTTATTTTTCTTGATGTTGTTTTTTGTAGTATTCGCATGGGCCTTCTGTGTAGAGTATGGGTACGATGCACCACATGCTTTTCTCGTATGTTTCAGATATGGTGTTGAATCTTTCATAGTGGTCTGTTCTGTCTCGTGTTGCGTTTGTGTCTTGCCTTGCTTGGCCCTGCCCTCCCATTTCTTCGGGTGTTATTTCATCCCCTGTGTTTGTCCTAGTCCAGCCAATTCGGCATGGTTTTCCTTTGTTCTTGTTGTTTCTGGCTGTTGTTGTGTTGTTTGTTTTGTTGGTTCTTCCTCTGGAATCAGAAAGGCATTTGTCAAGTCCATTCTTTAATTTGCTGTTTGTGTAATGGTCCATAAGTGTTGTTTTCGTGCGTAGTTTGTTATTTTTGTGTGTCTCTTTGTTGGCAATGTTGTAGTTGTCGGTATGAATCTTGCTGTTTGGTTGTTTGTTTCTATTCCTGGGTGCAATGCACTTATTCTTTGTGTGAAGTAGTTTATTGCCAATATTGCGTGTGTGATCTGGTTGTTTTGGGCCTGGTTGTGTGGTTCATTTGTACCGTTTTTAGTTTCTTTTTCTAAGGTTTTTATAATGTTCCTAGTTCGAGGGATAGTACACTTGTCCCATTCTTATTCGTGTCTCCATCTTGTGGTTTGAGTTTTGTTGCGTTGGTTGGTAGGGTCGTGCTTTTAGTTTTGTGACAGGTTTCCATGTAGCAGCGTACTGTTTCCGTTTTTCTTCTATTTTGCTAGGTCGTTAGCTGTTTGCATTTTGCTTGTCGGTTGTTTGTTTCCCAAATTTGCTATATGTCGTGCTCTATCTTCTGCTCTTAGTCTATCTCTCCCTTCTACCAGCAGCAGGATTACTTTCTCCTGGCCTTTTGTGTGTTCCGAATATTCGTTTTACTGCTTCTTATGTCTGGATTTTTCTTGCAGGTTCTGCCCAGGCCCTGGATCTACCTTTTCACGTGTTTTTACGCTTCCAGTTACCATTCCCTTTTAGTCTGTTCCTGAGTGTTTTGTCTACTGCTGAACTTCCATCCTTTCCCTGCTTTTTAGCTAATCTGATTATGCTTTTCCCTAATAATTTGAGTATCGGCATACTTACAAGTTGCAAATGGCGCCCCAGCCTCGTTGTGGCCTAAATGATCACATGACAGGAAGTGGAATGCAAACAGTTTTACACTAACTGCCAATTTTATTGATACGCGCGAGACCCGCGTTCAATACAAGCATAGAGTCACGCGGAAGTTATCAGTGTATGTGACACAGTATTTGTCCCTTGGAGACGACGCCTATCGAACACTGTCTCTGGTGCAGCCCCACATCGCGTTACGCGGTCCATCATTAGTTGTACACACTTGCAACACATCACTTCTCCCGAGAAGTTGCATCCGCGGCGATAATGCAGAAAAGTTGACCGGGCAAGTGGTGCATCGTAGGCTTTCTATTGTTGAAGTCTGGTCATAGCGCCAGTCCTGTGTCCTTTGTCGGTGTCGCTGGCCATTAGGATTTTCAGGTCTGTGTGTTCTGTGATCGCGAGGTCCTCCTCTGTCGTGTTCCTCCAGCAACTGTAAACATTAGAAATAGTAGACATAACCAAAGGATTCAGATATGTAACTTTCGATCACTTTAGCTGTAAATTAAGGTGAGTTAACTTACCCGTCTTATTTCTTCATATTTGTCTTGCTCCAGTCCACGTACCGTGGCTTTATTCCCGTGTAATGGGGCTGCTCTTTTTCCTCTGCCATCGTGGAGGTGCTCGCGGTAATGGCAAGATGTTGCCCGGTCTTGTAGGCTAAGAGCTGTGGGATGTTGCGGCTGTATTCTCGTATACATTCCGTGTCACGTAGCTGCTGTCATGTCGCCCATGGGTGTTATTTCTGTAAATTCTTCTCCGCCTCTGTGTGGGTATTTTTAATGGCCATAGTGAAGAACATCTCCTTCGTCTCGGGTGTTGTTTCCTCATTTGTAAGCGTGTCGTGAATACCCGCTTATCCATTCCTCCATCATGGGCGGCAACTGGCCATATTCCTGTTCCCCACCAGGTCCCCTTTGCTGAGGGTGGTAGATCTGAACCGTGATTAGACATTTGAGATAGCCCAGTGGTTAGTAGGACTTTGATTCTGGTCAGGTTATCGTTCTAAACTGGCTGGCTGCCTCAACAATTCGACTCCGTCAAATTATTGTTCTGATGATTCGGATCTGATGTACGTGTTTGTTTTACAATGTCTTGAAGAGTTTCTTTTTCCCGTATGCAAGTGGGTTG
>NW_025766099.1:0-67247 GCF_003918875.1 Haliotis rubra | reverse complement strand
TGCCAAGTCAGTAGATGAAGGTTCATCTGTCCAGGCAATTTTCGTGCCTGAAGTTGGCAGGACTTTGCTGGACCTTGTTATGTAACCAGATACTGGACACTCACACCGGTCGGCTATTGTAAGATCGTGAATGTCCGCATTCTTGGATAGAAATTCCAGCTACTGACTGAGCGTTAGTTACCTCCTTTGGTGGATTTGTGTCTGATATTTTAAGAGTTGGGAGCTTTTTGTCACTGCTCGCTCTCATGCCATTGTCTGATTACTCTGCCCGTAGCAATAATGATGTGATCAAAGGTTTGTGAACATTTCCATCTGAAATGGACAAATTCTATTTGTCAGGAGTCAGACATGGATTTCCGAAAATATAACCCAGAAGAATACAGAAATACAAACATATATCGAACTGTTGTAATTGATGGATAAGAGAACGGATTCTGCCTGTCAGTCAACAAAACATATATTGTAAAGGTACTACAAGTACAACTAAGACTGATGTCAGCCATGTGTATTGGGTCAAAAGTAACAGTTGAGATGACTTGACTATCAACTACCGCGTTCCAGCAGTAGGTGAAACATTCTGTAAGGGCTTATTTTGTCCGAAAACATCAAGGAGACCTTGTGGACTACTCGGGTAATACCTTTTGCCCAGGCTGGGATTACTACATGGCTATAGCTAAAATACATGGAATTATCAGCGAAATGGCCCCTCCTCCACTATCAGAAATTTGCGGCCGCCAAGCAAAATGATATTGAACCGCTCAACTTAACGACGGGCCATTATCAAATTTTGTCGTCGTGGGCGACGCTACAGTAGATGCGCGGGCTTTACGGTTCAATCGACATATTCTGTCAAGTCAGCAACTCGAATTCCTGTTTAAATAGCGGTGGTAATATTGGTTTTCTGCTGGTGCTAACCTTTAACAATTGCACGTTCATTTATATTCCCATTAACGTTGTTAAACCGAAATTAAATTGACATATAGTTTGACATGTTGCAGGTTATGGTCTCTTGTCAAATATTAAGTTCGAATATCGTCACTTCTCATTGTGACGTCACTTGAACTGTCTGATGAAGTAATTGCATCTGCAGTCAACCCCGTCAGAAGCTGGTTTTGAGTAAACTTACAGTCAAATTCCTTCATTCTTCCTTTCTTTATTTCAACACAAACCTACGTATTTTAGCAATAATATTACAGTTGATATCATTTGCAGAAGCCCCTCGGTCTCTTTTCAGTTAATTGAAGCTATCCGGCTCTTCTGCAAAATGATAAATGCCCTAAAAAATAACATTACCCTTAGAGTATGTGGCTTTCAGACTTCGACCATGCCCAATCTGTGCTGTGTGAGTGGTCATTACATTCTGATGTCCTTGACGCAAGAGGAAGTCACGATACAAACCCGATAATGGTACTTCTTACTCTTTGTTCAACACCATACCTTTAACTTATGCACACACAAATGATTGATATACGTAAATGTGATATTGTGCTATATAAAACTGAAAAAGCCCTAAATGGTAGCCATTATTTATATCAATCGGTACCACAATGCCAAGCCTGTAGAAAGAACCTGTAACACAAAAAATATGTTGTCGTACCTCTATGGTGCTACCACCAAGAGTCGCCTTCTTGCGAAGTAAGGTAAAATATCGCTTTCGAAACCAACGTGTATTGAACCAAACTGGCGTTATCAAATTGCTGTTTTGTTTTTGGCGTGGTCTTTGCAAAGCAATGGCATGAGACAATTCAGCATAGAAATTCGGGCAATCAACGATGGTATTATATAATGTACATGGAGACCAGATTCATGCTGGATTCTGTGGATAGTCGTTCACGGGTCAGGAAGGTACCCAACGAACGTCATGCGGAAGGCAATAAGGCATATCTGTAATAATATGGCGTGGATGACAATAGCGGCCAGAACGTCACTGCATTGCGCCCGTGGACGGGTATTGGGACATTTCTGTTAAGATAACCCGTTAGACCCTGTAGGTCGGACGACTGTATCGAATTCAGGAAGTACGTTTGTCGGGCTGGTCCCCGTGACGGAGAGGAAGGGTTGGTGGCGCAGAAAACAGCACATCGGCCATAACGTCGACTTTGACAGATGGAAGAACGGATCCTCACACGACTGCATGCCACACCCTAAATCTGCATGCCCACACACACATTTGGTATTTTTGACCAAAGTCCAAGATCGGCCCCTTCTATTGATGCCATTTTCCTCCCCTCCGACCCAAATTGATGGTCGTGGCCCGAACTCGGTGTGACAGATAATTTCCAGATTACCAGTGTGGGATCCGGGTTGGAATTGGTCTCTCAGTAACCCATGCTTGTCCGAAGAGGCGACCTCGTATGGTCACACTCCGCTGACTTAGTTTATAAATATCCCTCCTGGGTTGTCTGGGCCCAGGTCTGATTACATTTACAGACCCCCGCCATAGCTGCAATAATGTTGAGTGCGGCGTTCAACAAACAAAATAAAACAACATAGCATTTATCAGTGGCGTAAAAATGTTATTAATTGGTTCCCTACTGATCAATAGAAGCGTTCCTGGTTTTAATGGAAATGTAACATTAATAACTATTTGTACTAGTTTCATTATCCGTGAAGGGAAGTGCATGGTGAAATCGGTAGGACGCAATAGCTTCGGGAAATTGTTGGTATTGTGTGTACAAGAGTGCGGACGATGAACATATAAAGCTATTGATGTTAGTGTTCCAACCCTCATGGTTGTCTATAAGTTACTTATATAGTTTACGGCTATCGATATCATAAGAAAAAGCTATGGGCCAGATGATGGTGGTCTTTCTATGCATCAGCCCTACTCTAAGTCTTACTTCATTGTGTTGCAATCGAATTGACGAGATTTTCCTTAAATGTACCGTGATGTTTTGAGTTTTCTTAATTACATGCTACCAGATTATTTTTTCTCACAACAGAGCCTTCTGAGCATACGACCGTAGTCAAATTGTGCATGAAGATACATTGGCGCATTTACAAATTACAGGTTTTATTGCCACGACTGTACATGGTGGCTTGGCGTGAACAGCCAATTGATAGAATCGTAATAACCATACTCCACCGGTGTTGTGCTTTGGGCAAAGAAACACCAGTACTGGAACCACTGACATCAACCACCAGAATCCTGTCCCAAACTGGATATTGTGGGACGTGCAAACTAATGTCAAACAGGGTTGCCCCATGCGTTTGCCTTGTTACGGCCAGCCATAAGTGTGGAATACCTATTCCCCTGGGTCCACATGGGAGAAGAGCTTTATTAGCGGCCATAATTGTGCCCTCACCACGAGCTGAGATTGTTCTTCACGTGTACCTTGCTTCTGTCCCTCAAGTAAATTGCCAAATACAGTAGACCTTTCAGGAAACAGAAATGAATTACAGTATATGCAAGCATTTTAACTGCCAACAAATAAAAGTAGATATAATACATACAAATCTGTTCCTACAGATGGACCCTAAGATGTTTTGTGACGCTTTAACTGATACCGATCAATATCTTCGATTACGTTCAGGGCTGTATTTGCCACAGCAGAAGCAACTGCTGGTATTGACGGCTCTTAAATATACCCAATAGATATTTTAAATATAAACAGTATATAATACTAACAGACTCACTATGATACCCTACAGAATATGACATGGTAATAGGCGGAAATACGATACGTTTTGTGTTTTTATTACATTATTTTACAAACTTTTTGTTCAATGTTAATCATGGAATGTGGACTTTTAGAATATCCCACAATATATATCGTAAGTTTGTTTTATTCGGCCTCCCTTTAAGCTCATGAATCAGTTGTAGCTCTTATTTGTATGCTCCTGTCGCTGTCGCCAATTGATGTGGATTCCATTTACAGATAGTCATGTCGCACTTCAAAGTACAAGTCGATGATAACAGTACACCCCTTTGCCCTCATCTGCAGCACATGCCTTGAAACAAGTAAATGTATTCCTTCGCAAATAAGTTCTGTCTAGTTTAGGGTAAATTACAGCTCCATTAACATCTGGTAGGCTCTCACTCTGATTTTGTATGGCTGGTGAATATCCGGGTTAGAATTGGTCTTCAGCAACTCACTCTTGTCGTAAAAGTTGGACTAACGGGATCTGTGGTCAGGCTCGCTGGATCATTAAACATGTCATCGTGTCCCAGTTGTGTAGATCGATGCCCATGCTGTTGATCACTGATTGTCTGGTCCAGACTCGATTATTTCCAGACCGCCGCAATATAGCGCTGGAATATAATTATCAAACATGAAACCAACCAACCAACTAATTCGTATGCCTGTCACTGTTGTCGTTAGTTGATATGATGTATAATACGTCTCATAGTCATGCAACAATGTAAAAACTGCCACTGGTGTTTTAAACATTTTCCCTGTCTTTTACTCTGTGGCGTAGATCTCTTGTACCGACTAACAACGAGATTACATTATCATCAGAAAGGAATTTGATACCCTTGCTGGCGTGTGGAAGTATACCTCGTCAATACAGTTGCACAACCTTAAAATGGGAAATACGCTTGCTCTGGAAGGATTTGTTTGCTATTCTTTATTTTGTGAAATACATCCCGCTGAAAAGGGATCCCATTGCCATCCCGCGTGAGCAAGCCTTGACATATATAATCACAACTTCTAATAAAGTCGAAGTGACCCGGGTCACTTCTTTCTAATTCACTGAAAAAGAACAAACGTAATGTGCCTGTGGTTTTGTTTGTACTTTCTCGGTAAAGGGTTATTGAGTGTTTAGTACACATGCCCTGGCTGCTGGCGATACCTACGTTCTGAATAAATGTGGATCCTTTTATGACAGGACAAATAGGATGTTAGTTTTGTAAGTTAAAAATATGTAGATAATGCAGTGTTTTCTTTTCACGATATCTTAATTGTATACTATATGGGAACTAACTGCAACCCATTGAAAAATGGCATTTACCCCTCTAGAAATACAAATTATTGTTGCCGATAAATTTACAAATGTGGAAGCATAAGCTGCCATAATCATAAATTAATCACTGAAACAGGGAGTGCGGGAATAGCACCTAAAAGTGATCATACATTTAATATGTATGCAATGAATACCATTATATTTTTTGAAAAGTACAACTGCATTGGCAATGCCTCGTAAATTGTGTATATCTAACTACAGCTTCTCATTTATCATAAAATGAAATTCAGCGAAAAGAGGTTGGCCTTTTGTGTCAAAAACATTAGAGAAATATCTTGGCAGTCAGCTCACAGCTCTACTTTCTTTAAAAGCTCATTCCATACAATAACCTTGTATGTATAGCAGATGACATTATCATGAAAGCTGCTAAACCGCCCGGTTAATCCCTCTGTCAGTCCCCATTCTGTTGTCCGTGCTTATAATTCCTCAAAAGCCTTAGTGAAATAAATGACTTTTCTGCAGTGTTGTGGCAGTTATCCTCACAGGACGCACCCACTATTGAGGGGGTGAGTCCCTCTGTCGTGTGGAGCTTCAAATATATATTCACGTTTCGAGTTATGAAGACCATTTCATACGACACTATCAACAATGTGACTACTTACAATCAGAACCTTCTTCTGAGGCCGTGACGTCTTTGCCGGCTTACCACGAATTATTGGTGATACCTGCAATTGTACCTCTGTGAATAGGCAGATATACTACATGCATATTTTATAGTATTGTTTGTGACGTAATTAGTAGATTTTACCCTTTGTACCACTTTGAGAATTAAATGTTGTACCATGACACTGTGCAGCCACATGGTCAAATGTTTCAGTATGAAAGCGATCTTATTGTCCCATGCAATATCTGTCATATTGGCAATATGTTGATCAAAGCAATCGTTCATTCGCGATTTGCGTTTCTAATGAATACGCAAAACAGAAAAAGGATGTAGAACAATTAACGTATTGTTAGTTTTTATTTAACTCCGCACCTCAGCAAGCTATATGGTGGCGGCATGTGAATTATCAAATCTGACACGACAATCCAGTAATTGATCAACAGCATGAGCATCGATTCAGGCATTTTGATATACGCTGACAGGTGTCAGCCAAGTCAGGGAACCTTTAGCCGCCTCTTGGGTCGCATGGGTGGCCGGAAGACCGATTCTAATCCGGATCTTCTCATGGGGCCTGATATATCGCGTTTATGTTTCTAAAAGTATGTATTCGTAAGGAACAAGAGATGTGCGGTAACTGTAACAAACTGCAACACATACGGGTGCACTGAGACACACTGTTCCCCCAGTGCTTTTTAAAGTGGCCTACGGATTGCGTGTTATTGAATTGACAATTGACACAGTACATAGTGTATCATTTTCCTTGTTCCCATACTCGGCATTACGCGTTCTCATAACTTTATAGAACGTGCATGGTACGAGTATCGTAGTGCAAGAAATACAGAAATAAATATATGTGTGTTCCAAGGATTTGCTGTACAATCAAGACAATATATTGTAGTTTCCGAACTTTAACATATATTTTTTTTCACGTGATTAATATCGGTATTAGTATATTTTGCTTTGGGATCAGGACAGGAGACCAGTCTAAATCACCTCTGGCACCACAATTAGTCTTAATCATAGTATCTCTGGCCTGTTTAGCTCGACAAACAAAGGCCCTCGTAATAGCATAATATTTCAGCACATATATTGAGGGTTATACGTCCATTGTGAAAATGAGAGTATACGTTTCAACCATTGATATTAACAAATTAAAAAACAAATGTTTCACATAAGAAAAATCAGATGTTTTCGTGTACATCACTCTATAAGTAAAAAGAAGACACCTACTGCGTGTAGTTGGCTGTGGTTCCGCCATTTCCCAAAAGTTATTGTCTCGTAGAAAGCGAAGTCGTTTTATCGATAATTGTGGCTAAATAAAATGTACAGCAACGTTTCTAGCTGCACCCAGAAATGACATTTTGCATCATCAAAGCGAGTATTTTATATCATAACGAGTCTTTCAGTAATTTGCAATCTGGGAGGTTTCAAGTTATCCAACGTAGATTTGATAAACGTTGAGGTCATTAGAACCCCAACTCAACATTGAAATTGTTGAAATTCATGAAACGAATTACACATTATTAAAACAAAATGTTATTAACTTCTACTACTTAATTCATAATGGATTCTGTACACCCTTTCGTCCTCCTTGCTGGCTATTTACGGGAATAATTATTGTTTCCAGATGAGACGCTTCATCATTGCTCTGCTGCTACCTGTGGCTGTTGTCCAACTCACCAAGCAAGGGCCGGTTAGACGTGAAGATGAGGTGCTGAATAGAGCCTGTTCCTTTCTGGTAGCAGGTAAGCATTTCTGCTATTCTTTGAATCTTTTATTTTTTCTTCTTTGTAGTGGAGGCCATAGGCCCAGGCTAAGCACTTCAGGATTTCAGAGCGGTACATATGTGCATATATAGTTTAGAAGACAATAAGTTAATTTTACAAAAAGCATACAACAGGAAGTATGATATTCTGGCAAAGAAGGGAATCTCTAAGTTTCATTGCATTGTGTGTATATAAATAGCTATGCTCTTCTTACAGTATATGGACTGCCAAAGTTGACATGAGCATATTGAACTTATGAATAGTGGGATCTCGAATAAAAGTTATGTGGTAAATACAAAACATCTCAGATTTGATAACATTTACATACCAAAATAAAATGGAATTCATTTTCAATAAAGTTATCTCTTTACATACAAAAACATAATCTATTTGATCTAAGCTGATTAATATAGCGACCGGTTTCAATTTGAGGCGGTGCAGAACATCTGAATTTAGCAAGGGGCCGATCGGAATTTTGAAATTGATATGTCTTTATGTAAAATTCAACATTAAATGATTTTAAAACAAGAATAAATTAAAAAATCCATGCTATTAAACAACAAATCCACTATTAGGGCTACGAGTAAGTAAGTGTTAGTATCAATGTTGTCACTTTCGCTTCAACTTCTTTCCACACACTTGGTAAAGGAAAAGAAAAAAATACAGGCTATATATTCTTGTAAATAAAATAACCTCATAAATAATGAGGGATAACCTCCACAAGTAAACTTAACAAATCGAAGAACAACTCCCTCTGAGGGATGTCCTGAAATGCTGGGAGTTATACTTCTAAACTCTAAAGAGGAAAAAAATGCCCAAAACAAACACGATATCCTTTCCCGAACCGTAGCATGGCACAATAAGAATTATTAGAATAGGAGGCTACACCTTCTCTGTGTAAACACTATTCTTCCGAGACAAGTATCTATCTACATTAATGACCTTTTGATAACGATTTGAAATTATCTTAATCTTTCTTTCCTTCAGAAGAAATATCAGATAAAAAAACAAACTCCCTTGAATACTCATGGCATAATCAAATCAGGTGATTCTGATTTCGAAAAGCAAACGCATTAAACTCAAATAGAAACTCCAACTTCAACACAGCATCAGTTACAGAATGCTACCAACGAACGACCTCCTATATAAATGAATGTGAGAACAATAACAATTGCGTGACTTATGCAAAACTGTCATTGAACCAATAATACACCTCTTTTACTGAATGTACAAAAGTTAGCCATATCTCTGGAGAGAACTAGAAGATTGATCGAGGAGAAAACAGGAACAAAACTAGGATTTACTCAAAAACATATCCCATTTGGCTATTATGAAAAGCGAAAATGATGTAAATCTGATTAGAAATACAACAACATTCAACATTTTAAATGCAAACTCCTCGAAACGAACACCACGTTTCCAAATACATCAAAAGAGATATAACTGATACATATCATCATATAGACAGATATATCTCTTTATCGTTACTCTGTAGGATTACATTCAAATTCATGAAATATTGGTAAATATCTCTATTTCCTATTTACCTGAACAATCCATCACCTGTAAAAAGTCATAACTATCAGCTACTGAATTATCATCAAGCACCCACTTTGTTTAGATAATATGCATTGAACTATGAACCATTCATTTACTAGGGTTTTAAAAATATTCTTGTAGCTTCCTGAGTTGTACAACAGCCGTTGGACATGTGTTTGGTGACAACGATCAGAGAAAACGAAACTAGTTATAACCACCAATCGTTTTTACTGTGAAATCTGTAGTTTGTATTGAGCAATAGCATTTCTCTTCGAAAATTGACTCTACACAATTTTATACTTGAATCGGAATGGCTCATTTCAAGGCAGGGTGGTTGAGTATGTGGTTAAAATGTTGCTTTAAGCAGCCATGTAAAAGCATATGTTCTGACATGTTCAAAGTAGATTTAGACCAACCGATATCTCTTTAATCGTATAGTATATGGGTTTTGATTTGTTGAAAACATATAATAATACTAATAATACATTAAGATTTGTATATAGCGCCTTATTTGCTTTATTTAAAAATACCTAATTTGGCGCTTAATAATAGTAAAATACTGTATGGTGATATACAGGTGGTGCATACAAGTGATGCTAAAAAGATGAAACATCTAACATATGGTAAAAACACATACAAGGAGTAACATTCTACACAAGTGATAAAACCAGTGATTCATTATATGGAATAAGCTAGTAGCTTTAAAAAGATGAGTTTTAAGAGCTTCTTAAAAATGTGTCCAGTGAGGGATGAATTCTTTAGGCCAATTGGTAAACTGTTCCAAAGATTAGCTGAAATGCTGTCAAAACATCTTCTGTGGCCATACGTTACTGTAATAATGTCTTTGGTTGGATAGAGACGGGATTCTGATCTGAGTGACCTGGTTGGATGATGTATGGCACAACAAGCTCCTGAAGATAGTATGGGGCCAAACCGTGATTAAGCATTTATAAGCATACATCAAGATCTTATACTGGCATCTCTGTTCGACTGGAAGCCAGTGTAGCTCTCCTCCTTACAGGCGTAATCTTCCTCACGCTCGGCTAGTCTTGGTAATGAGTCTGGCAGGCCGCACAGTTCCCACCTTCCGTAGACGACTGGTGAGGGTTTGGTGGTAGTCCACGGAGAAGACCATTTCCATAATCCAGTCTAGATATCACTAAAGCATGTACTAGTGAGTCTTGCCAACAGTCTTCTGTGATGTATCGGCGGCTGGCTGGAAATACTTCGATCTGAAGTAGTATTAGACTTGGCGATGGCATTCCTCCACTTGTCTCTCCATTGTCAGTTTGTGGTCAGAAGTGAACCCCAAGATTCATCACAGAAACAGCTGATTTCAACAGAGCTGTCTCCAACTTGTACTTGCATACTCACTAGTGTCAACTTTTAGGGTTCTTAGAAATGAAAAATAATAAATCTAGTTTTTTCCTGGATTGACTTTAAGCATATTGTTGTTTAAAGTCGATGGACTTCTTTAATACACAGGCCTCCAATGCTTTCGGAAGTGGGCGTCCAAGAAATCCAAGGTTGGAACAACTCTTTGCACACTCGCTTTTCATCATCCCAAGTGCAAACCATATATAGAGGGTATCATGTTGTTGGCAGATGCTGCCCATCGGCTTTGAATACAGACAGTACAAAAAACAGGGCCCCAAAAACGGTTTCTCCTGCGGTGTACACCGGAAATGAATATCCGTACGCACTCAGACACTGTGTAGGATCTCATTGTCACACTCTTGCATCTGTTTAACACATAGGACTGGAACTCCATGATAGGGCTTCGGCTATCAGCAATTCTATAGCTGTACCTGGTAGTCTTTGTAATAGTATGTCGTGATCTATGAGATCGAATGCAGCTGTAATTTACTCCGATCAATGTACCGCATTATAGACGGCAGTTTTAAGGTCTAGAGCTTTGATGATATCATGGTGCACACACTTGCAGGAGGAGCAGTTTCCGTCGAAACGACCAGATCTGTAGGCAGATTGAAATTTGTCCTGAGGTTATTGACTTGAAGATGCTGAATTCCATGCGAGAAAAACACAACCTTCTCTAAGATTTTGAGATAAAGCACAAAATTGGAGACAGGTCTAGTACTGCTTCAGCACCTCCCTTGTCTACAGGCCACAGCTTCTTAGGAAGAATCATCTCACCAAAGGCTTGCTTGAAAACACTGTGGGGACATTTGACCCTTTAAGGGGACATAGTTTGACAAATGGCCGTGATCAATGGTAGCACCTTGTCCAAGCACCCCTCAGTAGGTGTGTCGGAACTGGGTCCAATCTTACATGGACTTGGAGGGGAGCTTTCGATTGATATTTCATGCGAATTCTGATTCAGTAGTCGGTGAGAAATCGTATATGACATCTCTCCCTTTGAATTCAACATCGGCACTCAAGGTAAGAAAGATTCTTAAAGAATCAGACAGGAATGCTGTTCCTGATAGTTTCCACTCCCTTTGTTAGTAAAGAATTCCTTGAACTTCTATTGCAATAGTATCTTGTCAGAAGGAGCAACCAAAGTGCGATTAACTTCACCTGTGTGTCCTGCATCAACGTTTTGCTGACTTTGGAAAAGTTGTTTATAGTCTTGAGCCACATTCGATGGATCTTATTGCAAAAGTACTCACTCTAATGGTCTTTAAGCTGCAGCTTGTGATATGACTGGACAAAATACTCCTAAACAATCAATGGTGTACAAGAAGCTTAGACTCCATGCCGTGAGTCTCTTCTGTTTTACGCTGTCGTTGGTGCTTAAGTCTGCGGTTTTCCATCACTACACCATGTGAGAGTTAGGCCTCAGTGTTAGGACTCGTCGTCGTGTGTGGGAGCATGTTTATCAATCAGAGTTTGAAATCCGCCGTTGTGGTAAAATCAGAAAGTTCATCCAGCGGAACCATAATTCGGTGAGTTGTAGGGATTCACTGGTTCCAAACCTTTGATAAAGTCCCTGGTGGATATAGCCCTGTATTCATTGGAAGGTACATTTAATTGTCTCCATTAGTGCAGGTTTGACATAACGCGAGATCATACAGGTTATTGTAAAATGATCTCCAGTTGAATTACCGTTCTTGTCACAGAATCCAGGATCAACTACCACAGGATCACTGGGTGCAGAACAGGACTGTTGTGTCTGGTAATCAACACATCTAGTGTGTGGCCATGGATATGTGTTGGTCCGGTGGATATGCCGTACAAGACCGTGAGCGTCCAGACTGATTGTGGAACTGCTTTGTATCAGGGTTGGAAAGGTCGTCCAAGCGAAAGTTTAAGTCACCTGTAATGATAATTTGGGAAATGAGATCCAGCAGATTCATATATTCTGCCCACTCTACGAAGAATGTGCTGTTTCTAAGACCATTTACGCTGGATGGTGGGGGCGATATATACACACAGAATGAAGTGGATGTCACCTATTGTCAGCAGAACACTCAATGTGTTCAAAATGTGTAGCGCCTTCATCAGCACATACCTTCATTTTCTTTACATGAAGTTCACTTTTATGTATGATAGCAACGCCTCCGCCTCGCTATGATCTTAGATTCGTCAACAATCGCTTGCATTTTGACTGTGTTTGCAAGTCCCTTGCAGGTAGAAAAGGATTAAAGCCGATGTTGAATGTAGGATTGAATGGATTTTAATGTATTATAGTAACATCTCTTGCAGTGTCAGCTTTGTCTCGTCTGACCTCAGGAAAAGGTCTTCCACTAGCTTCAACATATATATTTAAATAGGGGAAGAGCATCCAAACGGATCTAAATAGAAGCGACAAATACCTTTCCACATCCATAAGACATTTCTGCTAAGCAGAGCCGATTTCTCGATTGTACAATGGGGACTTATCATGAATATATGTTTGTGTCAGTAGTACTTTCACTGTACGGGTTGTTGGTAGACACAACGAGTCTGTAAATCTCAATCTTGATAGTGAATGGTGTCAAGCTCCTTGTTATACGCTTTGCGAACCGAACCATATATAGAAACAGCCACTAAAAGAGTAACTGATGAAATACTATGGTGCAAATTCTCATTTCCTGATCAAATTCATCAGACAATGTGGGATTATTAATGATGGTAGGGTTGTTATTTGAAAAATAGAAAACCTTTCTCCAGCAACTTCTTACGTTTCTTAGGAAGCTTTAGTTCTCTGGTATTCGTGACTGTTGTAAAAGATATCACAAGCATTACTAGCTTTTCCACAGTTATCGGAGAGTACGTACACGTGAAACTGTCGAGGTTTGGGTGAGTGAGTTAAAATTTAAAGTCACACTGGCAATATTTCAGCCATATCGTGCCTAAAACTAGTTCTAAATTCATAATGCATAATATATATATATAAAACCCTGTCAACGAAGGACAGTAAAATTACTAGTTTTATCACAAAATGAGTTAAAAGGCTCCAACTAGCATATATCTGTAAAAGTAGAAAACTATGTTTGAACAATACAATGTAAAATGGTTATATATCGCCAGCAACTGAAAGCTGATCACCATGCTAGGGACCATGGGGACTTACAGTACTTTGGCTACCTGCATGGACCCCTAGCTGGATTTACACCATCCCTTCAGCCACTGGCGATTGTGGTGAAATTTAGCCGTTTTTAAAACAACAATTATTCTACGATTAAAAGATTTCTGTAGGTAGAATTGACTTTGAAAGTTGTGGGACTTACGTACCCTCTCGGGAGGACAATAATTTTACATTGCTTTAACCCTTTCGAGGATACAGCCTCTGACCATCTGAGTTGCAACTGAAACTCTACTAATATTAAAAATCAGCTATCTACACAATATCAAAATTTATCAATTAATTCAATTTCTTTTAAAAATCCAAGGATTAAATGAGGAGCAACATGATTAAAAAGATCCTTCAATGTTTTCACATTAAAATATTTTTCCCTTGTGATGGCAAAATCAATACAGTCTAGCAAGACATGCTTGACCGTGATTTTTTCATCACAAGGGATGCAGAATGGAGGATCTTCGCCTTTTAACAAATAAACAAGAGGACAATGTCGTATTGGCCAGTAGCAAGATCAATATATAATTCAATTATATCGAGTAAAAGTGGATGTTTGCAAGAAAGATTTGTAATAGCCTGAACGCAAGAAAGAGAGTCTGAAAATATTATATATTGTTTATATTTATTGTGTTTCTTAATATATTTAAGAGCTGTTAATATGGCGTTAGTTTCTGCTGTGAAAATAGAGCTGTTATTTGGTAATCGGGAAGAGATTGTTTTGGATCCAATGACAGTGGCACAAGCAACCGCGCCACCATCCTTGGACCCATCTGTAAATAAATATTGGTATGTATTATATTTAGTTTTTAATTGATTAAATTCTTGTTTATATTGTAATTCATTAGTTTCTGATTTTTAAAAGTGGTTAATGTTAAGGTCGACTTCTGGCCTAACCAATTTCGCTAAGGAGGAGAAGAAAGAAGACGGACGGAACAAGAGAAGACTTTGTTGTACAGTTCCTCATACAGGGATTAAAGACACAGTTATATGCAGGATTCGACTGAATAGAATATAGTTTAGTAGGATACCGCAAAGATAATTTGATACGGCGTTGGTTTAGAGAAGGTTCGTCAGCCTCAACGTAAATTCTGTCAACAGGAGAAGTGCGGAAAGATCCAAGACAAAGTCTTAAACCCTTGGTGGTGGATAGAATCAAGTAGTTTCAAGTTGCTTTTACAGGCTCCACCATATACGATGGAGCCATAGTCAAGTTTTGATCGGATGAGTGATCTGTACAAATGAAGAAGGGTAGTTTGATCCCTCCCCACTTTGAATTTGATACGACTTTTAATAAATCTAATGCCTTCAGGCATTTAGTCTTCAAATACTTAATGTGTGGTAAAAGGTCAAATGTTTGTCAAAATCAGTCCCAGAAACTTGGCTTCCTTTTACAACGTTAATTGGAGAGCCATCTAAGAACAGTTCGGATCTTTATGAGGGGCTTATATTTCCGTATGTATACATTTGGTCTTAATCTGTGAAAATTTAAAGCCATTCGCAAGTGACCATTTATGAACTTATTTAAACACATCTGTAATTGTCTCTCGATGGTATGCATATTTTGGCACCCGTGAAGGGCCACCTCCCTCGTGGTGGGTGCTGGGTCACGCTAAGAGCCCTTCAACCCCCGTTGTGGACCCAGGGGCA
The DNA here is from genome assembly GCF_003918875.1 of Haliotis rubra. Classification (NCBI taxonomy): domain Eukaryota; kingdom Metazoa; phylum Mollusca; class Gastropoda; order Lepetellida; family Haliotidae; genus Haliotis; species Haliotis rubra. The sequence goes on along the minus strand of NW_025766099.1, from coordinate 52,204 downwards.
TATTTGGTCCACCAACCTGTTTGCCGTGGGTTGCGCCCTGTGTCGGTGGAGGACGGGATTCTGGTGGTTGAGGGCACTGGTTCCAGGAACAGTGTTCCTTTGCCCAACACACCACTTCGGCCCTTACTTCACCTAGACGGGTGGGTTGAATGGGCCCGGTTCAACCAATCGGCTGGTCACGCCAAGCCCTGAGCACACATTATGTAATGTTGCACAAAATTTTGAATATTGTAACTTCTATTTTTTTAAGTCTTGGCGAATTTTTAGAGCTTTTTGAATTTCAACTACACAATTTCATATGTGTTTTTGCCTAGAGTCGTATGCCCAGAAGGCGGTGGCTCATGGGCCAATCAGGTGGAATATTTACCTTTGTATTATTCTGCTTGCGTATATCGTCCGGGTATCCTTGGTGCTGCAGGCTGGAAGCCCGCCTGTTTTAGCATTGTCCTTGTGATACTCCGTGGAGGGTGGGGAGCCTCGGATGATGAACCATTCAACAATAACTATGGCTTACGAAACCCCCATTACAAAAAGAAACGTCCACTTGACACTGATCCTGATGTTAACGACCAAAGACTGCCCACATCCATTGACTACTGGCCACGTTTCATTGTGATTGAGACCGTTGACAAAACACCTTTAAAGCTGAACCCTTTGCTGTATCAAAAGGCATACAAGGCATTGCAGGAGATGTTAAAACATTAAACGTTTGCGGACAGGTGCACTTCTAGTTGAATGCAGTAGAAAACCACAGGCTACCAACCTCCTGTCAACTGACTCATTTGTCGGCATTCCTGTATCAGTCTCTGCCCACCGAACGCTTAACACCAGCAAGGGCATAGTAAGAGACCGGGATAGACTTTTTACTGACATGCTGGAAATAGATATTGTCTCCGAGATGAAAGAACAAGGTGTTATGTATGTTAAACGCTTCACAACCCGGAAAAATAATGAAACCCATCCAACCAACACGTATCTGTTCTCTTTCTCCACTCCGACTGCTCCAAAGTCAATAAAGGCTGGTTACTGTCACATCAAAGTGGATACATACATACCAAATCCACTGAGATGCTTCCAAGTGCCAGAAGTATGGTCATGGCGTCAATACCTTACAGAGACATTGTCTGTTGTGTGTGCTCACTGTGGTGAGAAACACACACAACAGAAAAGATTGTGACAGTACTTACAAAAAGTGTACCAATTGTTCAGGGGACCATCCCTCTTTCTCTAAAGAGTGTCCGATTTGGAGACATCAGATGGAAATAAACAGAATCAAATTTACTCAGAATATTAGTTTTGCCGAAGCTAAACAACTTGTACAAAGATGCGACCAACAAGAGACATATGCTTCAAAAACCAGAAAACCTGAGGCAACTCCTAAAGTACCTAAATCATCTTCCAGCTGCCAAACAAATTTGACTTGGGTAAAAACCGATTCTCCTCAGATTTTTTCAAGTGCAATATCGACTCAAACAGCGGAGCCACTTTCTGGCATGTCTCAAACTCAATCAGAGCAAGTTCCTGATCCTAACGCATCCTCTCAGTCAACCACAAAGTCTCAATCGCTATCTAATGTCCATCAAATTGCTAAAGGGCATGACTAAACCTAAACCTGATTATTCAAAAACAAAGTGGCAGAGCCCCAAAAGGGTCTGAAAATAAAATCAAACTTTACAACAAATATGGATCACTTGAGGACATGGACGTGTCCGAAAACGTCCAATATAGGGCACACAGCTTGTCGCCCTCCAAAACAGTGCGGGGTAGATCCCCAATAAATCCGCCGAAAAGAGATAGTTAATTCCAACACCATCGTACAGTGGAATTGCAGAGGACTAAGGCATAATTATAATGAATTACTGTTATTAGTCCAGGATTGTATGCCGTCAGCATTCTGTTTGCAGGAGACTTATTTAAAGCAGACAGATCCTTTTGACCTACGTTATTTCAATGCTTATCATTCTTTCTCACCTCCAGGTGACAGGGCCACTGGAGGTTCTTCAATCCTAGTCAAACAGAATGTTATCCATAGCCCTATTACACTTACTTCTCATCTTCAAGCAGTTGCAGTGCGACTCACTTTACACGTTGCATTCACATTATGTTCTTTGTATATCTCACCATCTTCAGTCATTCAGAAGACTGATCTTCAAAATTTATATGACCAACTCCCAAAACCTTGTATCATTATGGGAGATTTAAATGGCCACAACCCGCTCTGGGGTGGTACAACAACTAATGCTAAAGGTAAACTCTTAGGAGACTTTTGTTCAGACAATGATTTATGCATATATAATGACGGTTCTAGCACATATTTACATCCTGGCACGGGAAATTATTCAGCTCTTTGATTTATCGATTACTACCTCAGACTTATTGAGTGAATTCGATTGGTCAGTCCACGACGACCTGTGTGGAAGTGACCATTTCCCAACAATTCTCAAACCCGTGAATCCATCTGATGTTCCTCCATCATCAAGATGGAACTTTAAGAAGGCAAACTGGCCTTTATATGAAACTTTCTGTGCTGACATACTCAAACCAGAACTTTTTCATGATCTTCCTGATGCCATCAATTGTTTTTCAGATGAGCTCAGACACATAGCTGAGAAGTGTATCCCCAAATCCTCTGCAGTTCCTCATGTACGTAAACCATGGTTTAACGCTGAATGCAAACAAGCTCGCAAGGCACGAAAGAAAGCTGAACATTATTTCCGTCGCCATCCTATGGTCCACAATTTAAACAAATTTAGAATTTTAAACGCCAAAGCACGGCGTACTTTTAAACAAAATAAACGCCAATCTTGGCGAAACTATGTCTCAAACATCAATTCGCGCACGCCAATATCAAAGGTGTGGAACATGATTCAGAAAATAAAAGGTAAGGGATCTAAATCTAGCATTAAGCATCTAAAAGTGGAGATGAATTATTAACTGATAAATCTGACATAGCAAATAAACTTGGAGAAACTTTGGCCAAACATTCTTCCTCATCTAACTATGTACCTGAATTCCAGAAATATCAAAGACAGCAGCAGGAAAAGAAGTCTATTAATTTCAATTCAGACAATGGGGAAGACTACAATGAAACCTTTTTCGATACATGAGCTTCATACTGCTCTTGACCAAGCTTCATGATACTGCTTCAGGAGCTGATGGTATACATTATCAACTCCTGAAGCACTTGCCTGAATCATGTTTAGAGACGCTCTTATCTATTTTTGATGACATTTGGACATCTGGACAATTTCCTTCGTCGTGGCGCGATGCTATAATTGTGCCCCATCCCTAAACCTGGACGTGATCATACTGATCCTTCCAATTATAGGCCAATTTCATTAACTGGCTGTGTTTGCAAGACCATGGAACGCATGATAAATAATCGACTTGTTTGGTACTTGGAAACCAATCACCTATAACTAATATACAATGTGGTTTCCGTAAAAACCGTAGTACCATCGATCATTTAGTGCGCTTAGAATCTTTTGTGAAAATGCCATAATTAATAAACAACATGCAGTGTCGATCTTTTTTCGATTTAGAAAAGCATACGACACAACATGGAAACATGGGATTTTAAAAGATTTACATGACTTTTGGATTACGAGGCCGTTTGCCTCAATTTATATCCAACTTTTTAAATAACAGGCAATTTCAAGTCCGAGTGGGTTCAACCCTGTCTGACCATTATAATCAGGATCAGGGAGTCCCACAAGGCAGCATTTTGTCTGTAACACTGTTTAGCATCAAGATTAACAGTTTATCAAAGGTTTTAAACGATTCAATTGATGGATCACTTTTTGTGGATGATTTTAATATTTCTTGTCAGGGTAAGAATATGCATACTATTGAACGGCAAATGCAGTTGTGTTTAAATAAAATACATAAATGGTGTCTTGAAAACGGCTTTAAATTTTCTAAATCCAAAACTAATTGTATACATTTTTGTAGAAAATATAAGCCGCATAAAGACCCGGAACTGTTTCTCAATGGCACTCCCATCAAAGTCGTAAAGGAGGCCAAGTTCCTGGGTTTAATTTTTGACTCGCATCTAACTTTTCTTCCCCATATCAAGTCCCTAAAAACTAAATGCTTGAAGGCACTTGACTTGTTGAAAGTCGTTTCCAATTCTAAGTGGGGAGGGATCAAGCTTACCCTCCTAAAATTATATCGATCATTGGTACGTTCCAAACTTGATTATGGCTCCATCGTATATGGTGGAGCCTGCAACAGTAATCTTAAACTTTTTAGATTCTGTCCACCACCAAGGTCTAAGACTATGTCTTGGTTCCTTTAGAACTTCACCTCTTGTTGACAGCCTCTATGTCGAGGCTGATGAGCCATCACTTACACAACGCCATTATAAAATTAACTTTACAGTATATTACAAAACTTTATTCAAATGAGTCAAACCCTGCATATAACTGTGTCTTTAATCCACTATATGAAGATCTGTATAACAATAAGCCTTCTCTTGTTCCGCCTCTTGGTATAAGAGTGAAACCTTTTCTTTCTGCTGCTGGCATTGAGCTAGAACATATAGCTCCTTCCCGTTTTCTTTCTTCTCCGCCTTGGCAATTGGTTAGGCCACAAGTTGATCTAACATTAACTACATTTAAAAAATCAGAAACAAATGAATTACAGTATAAACAAGAATTTAGTCAATTAAGAAATAAATATAATACATACAAATCCTTATTTACAGATGGGTCCAAGGATGGTGGCGCAGTGGCATGTGCCACTGTCATTGGATCCAGAACAATATCTTCTAGAATACCCGATAACAGCTCTATATTTACAGCAGAAGCAAACGCCATATTAACGGCTCTTAAATATATTCAACGACATCCTAAACATAAACAGTACATAATCTTTTCCGATTCCCTTCATGTCTTCAGGCTATTAAAAAATATTTCTTGTAAACATCCACTTTTATTAGACATTATTGAATTGTATAATGAGCTTGCTACTGGCCAGTGAGACATCGTCTTTTGTTGGTTACCCAGCCACGTTGGCATTTCTGGGAATACCATGGTTGATCTTGCTGCCAAGGCAGCACTCAACAAATCTGTGACACCACTTCTTATTCCATACTCTGATTATAAAGCTGGCATTAGAACTTACATCCGTGATCTGATGCAGAAGAAGTGGGACGCCCAAGTAGGTATTAATAAGTTACATGCAATAAAACCCTATATTGGTTACACCTACTTGGGTTGTCAGTCCAGATTTGAAGAGGTCATTATGCGACGATGTCGTATTGGCCATACCAGATATACTCATGAATATTTATTGAAAGGCGAAGATCCTCCGTTTTGTATCCCTTGTGATGAAGGATCACAGTCAAGCATGTCTTGCTTGACTGCATTGAATATTCCATCACAAGGATAAGTATTTTAATGTCAAAACATTGAAGGATCTTTTAATAATGTTAGTTCTCATTTAGTTATTGCCTTTTAAAAGAATTAGATTTGTTAACAGATTTGTAAATAGCTAAATATTTTATGATTGGAAGTTCGAATTAGTAACACAGATTGTTAGTGGCTGTATCCTCGAGGGGGTTAAAGTACTGTAAAATTATTGTCCTCCCGAGAGGGTACGTAAGTCCCAAAACATTCAAAGTAAATTTCAACTTTCCGTTTTTTAATCGTAGAATATTTGTAATTTTAATGTATGGCTAGATATGTCTTAATTGCTAACGGCTGAGGGGATGATATAAATCCAGCTAGGGCCCATGCAGGAAGCAAATGTACTGTAAGTCCCCATGGTCCCTAGTATGGTGATCTACCTTCAGTTGTTAGCGATCTATAGCCCATTTTTATATTGTGTTGTCCCCTCTAGTTAAAATGTTTTAGATTCAATTACTAGTTTTACATGTATATTTGTGATAATCTAGTTATTTTACTGTCCTTCGTCGGCAGAATTTTATCATTTCACTTAAATTGTTGATAGATTTATAACTTGCTTTAGTCACGATATGGCTGAAATATTGCCGATGTGACTTAAAATCTTAACTCACTCACTCACTCACTATGCATATTTTTACCTCGACATGAAACGTTAAAATCATCTACAAACAAAGACCCATCTAATGAGTCATTTAATACTTTCGAGAGACTATTTATTTTATGCTAACTAAAATGCTTCGTATGCACCTTGATTGAATTAGATGTAATGGTTTAGAGGTTACTAAAAGTTATATTTCCTCAAACTACCTAATAAATAGGAAACAATATACGAAATTTCAAGGACATACAAAGAATTCAAACACAATAGAATAGTTTGAATTTAGTTTTTAGGCATCATTACGTTGTCATGTTTCATATCCTGAAACATAATGTATAAACACAAGTAATTATACATCCAAACTCGAATAGATTAAACATAATTAAACTTACTAATTTGAAGTTTACTAAATTGTAACTAGTTGTTTTCCATAATCTAGAGTTCGTAATGTTACCTAAGCGAATATATAGTGATGAGTCGCGCCTTTGCATCGAATACATATATACATGTCAGTGTTATTACAACAATGAAATGTTTTACTACGTTTGTTACAAAAGACAGTAAGTTGGTAATTCAAAACATTGTCACACATGGACAGAAGTAATATCATAAGTTATTACATGTAAGCCATACAAAGGTATTTCAAGCATTTTTGTTCAAGCTGTTGAAAGTTTCATGTTGATTTGAATTGTCAGTTTACATGAGCATTCTGTAAAACGTTTATATTTGATCTGTGTAATTATCAAATCCGGTGCAATTATTACGTGTACCAATCAACTCAGTCTCTATTGATCCATCGTCAATAAAAGCTGGATAGTATATCAGTTACGGTATCGATACACATGCGTATAATCATTCAAGCAGATTACAGTAATGAGATAATTGAACGCCTCTTTCGATCTTGAAATAACAGCATATGTAGTTACGTCCTTGTTGAAAGGTTTGTCCCGTGACAAGTGTAAAATAAACAGATGCGCTGTTATATCATTGGACATCTTGCTTTATGGAGTCACGCCCCTCTCTGTGATGTTTATACATGCATGCACATCTGTAATCTTATGAACTTCCATTCTGGTTCGTGCTGCAGATATTTTACGCCCGCTACATTTACGGTCTGCCTTTGACTGCCCTGTGCCAATATAAAGTAGTTATATCTACACATAAATGGAAGATATAAAGTCATTCAAACAATTCCTTATGCTACATAGACATATTTGCCACCCAGATTTGAAATTCCGTACAGTACCTGTAAGATTTTTTACTGATAAAAGTTCGGCATTGACTTGGTATATTTAAAAAAATACAAACCTTTATTCTAAAAATGAGGTTCTGAAGCACTGTTTGACTGGCATGTAAGACGAAAAGCAAGATATTTATAGATGACTCACACTGATTCCTTATTCTATATATTATGATGTAACGATTCGGTGTAGATCGATATTCTGTTCCATGATCTATTAGTTCAGTAGAAATATTTAAACGCCTGGACATTTTTGATACCAGACAGCTAGTTTTCATGTTAAAATGAATTATATACATATTCTGCAACACCAAATGTGAGTTTTTATTGCTGTATTTATGAGCAAAAATAGGCAGTTTCTTTCACATGGTCTCTAATCAATATGTCTTTAAATAGATAATGGTTATTTTATGCCAGTTTGGGTAAATTAATACACATTATGACCGAAAATGAAGTTGGGACTGATTAAGGGAAAATAGGTCATGGTCATCTGTGGCAAAGTTAGACTTTGAACAGGCATACGTAAACTGGCAAATTGTCTGTCTTCATTGTTAATTCTTAAAAGTTTGCAGTTACTTTATGATTGTAGACTTATAAGTGTAATGCGGTCAAGAAGACGCATTCGCAGTGAGGTCGATATGGTTCCATAACCATGAAAGTGATCAACATGAAAGTGACCAAGAATGCATGTCAGTTTAACCAAAGGCAAATTGTAGCGCACTTAGGGTTGCGCAGCTAAGAGAGAAAATGACCAGTCTTTCCATGTGCGCGCGAAGCTTCGCTCGCATATGGGAAGACTGGTCATTTTCTCTTTGTTGCGCAACCCTATTTGCGCTACAATTTGCCTGTGGTTTAACATTGTAAAGTGTAGAATGAACTTGTGTCTACAGTGAGCAAGAAGTTGGTAAACGCTTGATAGCTCTTCAGTTTCTTTCACAGTCGGTGCACGGAAACGATCTTGGTAATAATAGTTGTATTAGATGGGAAAATGAAACAATTAAAGACTGTCGTCGAGAGTAATTCCATTTCAAAACCACTTTTCACATACTGATACAAAGAATCATCAGCCTAAAGCAGCAGTCACAGGTATACAGTCTTAAGGAGCTTGAACATCTGTGGTGCAGTCTTTCCGACAATGAGTGTTTCGGAGCCAGAACCTCTCCTTGTCATAAAACGTTTCGAGATGACGTCATGTGGACCCGCAGATAAACTCGCTGTGAATGGAAGTAGCAGGCTCTTGATGTTGGTGACATAAGTACATCTGGAATGTATGTGTTAGATATGATGTTCAGGTATTGCGAGTCATCTAAAGATCTTACATACTTTCCACCAGTGAAAGACCAATACCTCTTCTTTCTTCGCGCGTCATCCAGTGGCACATCATCCTTGCTCAGGGGCGTAGGAACAGGGGGGGCTTGGGGCCACCAGGACCACTGCAAAGTTATCATTTAGTAGTCCTGATGAATTTTTACTAGCCAGGGACCACAGGACCAGCGTAAACTTCGCATACTGAGTAGTGTGCTATTCTGTAAATTTTTATATGGCTGTAAAGAGTGTATTTTACGAAATAAATCTATAATTGCATTACCTAAAATATCGGAAAACGCACGTAAAATCTCCAAAGCAAACTCTCGAGATCGTCACGCTCAAAACAACACTCTGTTGGAAACATGAGCGCCATTTTTGTAAACAAACGCACGTGTTCTATGTTAATCTCTCGCCTTCCAAGACACTTTCCTTATTACAAGCCTCAAAGTAGGTAACATAATTGTTTAGCTATGATCGTTAATGTCAAAATGACGATATATGTCTTTCACGATATTTTATACAACGACATGATATCATAACCGATTTAAGTACTGGGATTATTTTTATCAAAGTAACTCAATCCTTACGCGCATTCTGATTTGTTTTTTTGGTATTTTTGCACATAACATTCATCGATAGCGGGACAAATCTTCTTGGAGGTTACGAGCGAGTGGTGACGAATGTCAAGGCGGGCGACAGTAGGAATGGCTTTACATCGTAAACTGAGAGGAGGAATCGAACTCTGGCCTATGGAGTTTCGTCAGAGAAAAGGCGGTAACACCATACGAGAAAGGATACATAATATCGCGTGCTCGGCACAGATTATCGCTTTGTCTTCTTATGTTATCGCTTTCTCGTCTCGCATTATCGTTTTCTCGTCTCGTGTAATCGCTTTCTCGTCTCGTGTTATTACTTTTTCGTCTCGCAATATCGCTTTCTCGTCTCGTGCTCTTGCTTGTTAGTCGCGTGTTATCACTTTCTCGTCGCGCGTTATCGCTTTCTCGCCTCATGCTCTTGTTTTCTCGTCTCGTGTTATCGCTTTCCCGTCTCGTGCTCTCGCTTTCTCGTCTCGTGCTCTTGCATCCTTGTCTCGTGTTATCACTTTCTAGTATTGAGTTATCGCGTTATCGCTTTCTCGTTTCGTGCTCTTGCATCGTTGTCTCGTGTGATCACTTTCTAGTATTGCGTTATCGTGTTATCGCTTTCTCATTTCGTGCTCTTGCATCGTTGTCTCGTGTGATCACTTTCTAGTATTGCGTTATCGTGTCATCGCTTTCTCATTTCGTGCTCTTGCATCGTTGTTTCGTGTGATCACTTTCTAGTATTGCGTTATCGCGTTATCGCTTTCTCGTCTCATGCTCTGCTTTCTAGTCTCGTGTTATTGCTTTATTGTCTCGTGCTCTTGCCTTCTCTTCTCGTATTATCACTCTTTATTTCTATTTTTTATCGAGAGAAAGCGATGTCTTCTTTCGACGACCATACTGTGGGAATGTCAATACAACCTGTACTGCGTGACACCAACCCACATGCTCGTGCCCACATGTGAAGGCGATTTAACGCGCGTCCAAGCGAGACAACCGCCATCTCTTTCACGGAAGCATACCATGACTGAGAAAACCAATCTCATTAATTTCAGAGTAAATCATTAATACACATTATAGATGCTTCAACTGCCCCAGGACAATATGTATTGAGGACAATATGTTTCGGGATGCTGCTGACGAATTTTTGTTTTCAAGCGGGAAGCCACGGAGAAAGCGAGTTATATATAAGTGGTCCCAAGAAACCGATGCTTGTCAGCGGGGGGCGAGGGAATGAGCCAGACAATGTTACGTGGTTCACTGGGTGTCATTACAAGGTTGAGCGAGTGGGTGAATATGAATTTACTCTGCTTTTAGCAATATCACTGCGGGGGACACCAGAAATGGCCCGAACACATTGCACCTATGTGGGGAATCGACCCGAACCCGGGTCTTCGCTCGTCACACCGAAGTGCCGGGTTCGAACTGGACCTTCGGTGTGACGAGCGAGCACTTTAACCACAAAGCTGGGCACGGTCCCTACCACAGGCTTGTCTGGGTTACGTTCTTTTCTACATGTGGCATACTCAAAATAATATTACAGTCCTATGACCAATCCCTACACCGCCAATAATAGATGACCAATCCGTTACTTCATCACGAAAGTTGTCTCCCTTGAACAACTAGCTGGACTGGAAACTGTTTCCATTGGCAGAGTGGAGATATTGATTACCTGCCTGCGTTAATAGGATATTGCAATACAAATACACAAATAATCGCAGCTGACAGTAATTGGCGAACTGTTATCAGGGACCGAGGTACTCCATTATAAAGCCTTCGACCTAAGCATTGCTCTACAGCATTGGTCAACATGTAATTCTGGGCAATGGCATCCTATTGTGCGACAGTACCTGGTGACGTGTTCCCTAACAAACTTACGCTATTCATGATGTAGATTTACTTTAGTAACCCTGCGTCCATTTAGCTTAATGATTTTCTGAAGCGAAACGTGGAACTGTTAAATATTCAGTTCAGGATAGATTAATTGTTATTTACGGTGGATCTATTGGGGCGTGTCCATGACCGGAGGTGGTGGTGCTGTGTTTCTCTTCTGGATTTGGGGACATGGATAAACGTGTTTGGTGAGTGAATCTTTGTGTTCATTGGATCTATGGTCTGAATTGTTAACACGTTCCATGGCAATGGTGAATTACTGATGAGGCTATTAGCGGAAGGGATGTGTAACCCTGGAACCTGTTCCAGGACATGCTGAATATATGACAGTCTCGACACATGGAAGAAGATGTTTGTATGACAAGTGAAACAGTTTAACAACACAAGCGTATATTCCTGGTAGTGAGACCAGATTTGTTTATGCGGACCACGTAAAACCTCGGGCACAGGGAGAAGATACTTTGCAAGAGAAACCTCGCATCCTTGGAAGGATAATTCTTCAACAAATACACTGTAAAAGGTATGATATTGTTCTTTTTCATGAAATCATATCCACTTTTTATACGCGTATATCATACCATACCATACCATACTATACCATGTCACATCACATCACATCATACCATACCATGCAATATCATACCATAAATGCCATATCACATCATACCATACCATACCATACCATACTATACCATGTCATATCACATCACATCATACCATACCATGCAATATCATACCATAAATACCATATCACATCATACCATACCATAACTTATTACCTACGAGGGCGAATATATCGGGGTATATACGATGCCCTAGGGCAAAATATCACTTTGTCTTGGTTTCTTCTGTGACGGCGGGTAGCCAGCCTATGTTTAAAAGTAGATTTCGGTTTATTTTCCTCAATAATTGGACGACTTCGGTAATAAACAGGATATTATACGAGTGCCCATATCATACTATATTTACGACACTCGTGCCTAAATGTTGGTATTTCCCGAGCGAGATATTTGTTCTTTGTCATGAAATCATATCCACTTTATATACACGTATATCATACCATACCATACTATACCATGTCACATCACATAACATCATACCATACCATACAATATCATACCATATACTATACCATGTCACATCACATCATATCATACCATAAAAACCATATCACATCATACCATATCATACCATACTATACCATGTCACATCACATCACATCATACCATACATACAATATCAAACCATAAATACCATATCACATCATACCATATCATACCATACCATACAATATCATACCATATCATACTATACCATGTCACATCACATCATATCATATCATACCATAAAAACCATATCACATCACACCATATCATACCATACTATACCATGTCACATCACATCACATCATACCATACCATACAATATCAAACCATAAATACCATATCACATCATACCATATCATACCATACTATACCATGTCACATCACATCACATCATACCATAAAATACAATATCGTACCATAAATACCATATCACATCATACCATACCATACCATACCTTATTACCTACGAGGGCGAATATATCGGGGTTTATACGATGCCCTAGGGCAAAATGTCATACCACGTTTACGACACTCGTGCCTAAATATCGCTATATCCCTCGCTCTCACTCGGGAAATACCAACATTTAGGCACTCGTGTCGTAAACATAGTATGACATGGGCGCTCGTATAATATCCTCTACATACCATACCATACCATGCCATATGATATCGAAACAACTGTAAGTTCGACTCATCAAAATTCGACACAACGCTGTTTGACCACATATGAAAATGATATATGGAAGGTGTTAATGCAAACCTTCAACGGTTTGTCAAGCTCTCCACCAAATTCAAATTGTACGAGGCTGATCTGGTTGATAGCCTTTACACATACATGAAAAAAATACCAATTAAGTTTCAAATGACGCCCGAGTCAGTCCTCAGTAAATAATGTAATACGAATGTAGTACAGGCGTCAAGGAGTGGAATAATTGAATTGAAGTATTTTTTTTCAGATTTGTGTACTTGTTGGAACCAGTATTTAAGTCATCCAGTTTAATTTGTATTAGAAACTACTGCGCGTCTTTGAACAGAATTGACATGCTGTCCTTTAGAATGGTATCAACACTTGGTCTGATATGATGTTTAAGGCCTATTTTGGCTACTTGTGATTAGAAGTTGCATGATAAGACATTTTAGACTGACGTTTGCTCACTTTAAATGTTTTTCTTGTTAGGACACCTCCACATTCATGAGGTGAAATTAGGTTTAATGTGGAGTTTAACACTGATGCGCTTATATAGAGCAACGTGCATGAACGCGTGTGAGAATGTGTTTGCTTGTTGTTTAACCCCGCACTCAACAATATTCCAGCTATATGGCGGCAGTCTGTAGATCTAGTATGTGAACTCAGGCCCTCGTGTCTTTGCGGGGATTAAACATTTAAAAAAATATGAGATGACCCCCGACTCGAAATGCTTCACAGTACATGATTCATTGTACTGGGAAGCATTCGAATCAGGGGTCATCTCATTTTTTAAATATTTGTTTTACATCTTTAATTCTCACAAAAACACGAGGGCTTGTGTGTATGAGAGGATGCTAGTAGCGGTTCGGACTCATGTCGGTTTGAACCGTTTGATGTCACAGCTGTGATACGGATAACCCGCTCAGAAACAGTACACCGACCAGTCCTTTCTTTACTCCTTCGTTCCGAGCACAAGGCAGGGAAATAACAAGTACCACCTCTAAACGTCGGCAAGGGCTTCCAATACTGACCTTCCACTGACCGGGCAGAGGCTTTATCACTTGACCATGGAGGCGGACCACCTCCATATGTTGTGTTTGTTTGTTGTTTAGGACCGAATCCAGCAATATTCTAGTTATATGGCGGCGGTCCGGAAATAATCGAGTCTGGACTAGACAATCCAGTGATCAACATCATGAGCATCGATCCACGCAATTGGGATAGGATGACGTGTCAGCCGAGTCAGCGAGCCCGACCACCCGATCCCGTTAGTTGCCTTTTACGACAAGCATCGTGTGAACAATTTTAACAAGGATCTTCACGTGTACACCTTCATATGTACTGGAGGAAACCGTGATTCACGAAAAGTCTTATAAATGTTATGTCATTGAATATAACACGACCGAGGTGATTCGTGAGGTTAATGCTTCATCGTAACGTATTCAGTGACAAAGCCCACACTCGGAAACAGAGCGAGAAGCCATGCGCTGGGTTGATATAATATATTGAACAAACTGTCGATGTCGGTGTGACCTCCATTTGCGTTGATGCACGACAGGGAGAGACGGTGCATTGAGGACACAAAATGACTGAACCATCCAAATATTGGACCATCCGAGCTTCTACCGTGTTCTTCTAGTCCTGTTCTACTCACAGATGCTCTGTTACCAACAGTGTGTTAGAGGATCGTTATTCTGCTTCAACTTTACATACATACACACATACTAATATTTGTATAGCGCCAATATCCAGCTCAAATGGGCTTTGTATTTCCCTCGATCATTGGATGCCAATCTCAACGGCACATCGTATTTACCGCTCCCAACTCCCTGGGGATCATACAACTCTTGCCATTTAGGCACACAAATTATTGTGGCTTTCCCATCCTTACGAGGTACCCTTTCACAGCTGGGTGGACTGGGACACATAGTCACATTACTTTGTTCAAGTTTACTGCACGTTGCTGTACCCACAACTAGGTGTTTGCACGTATTCATATGGCCACCATCTGGCCATTTACCAACGGATCCGTGGGTTCTTTAAAGTGCACATGGATGTGTACTGTACACTATGGGTTGTGACAACACTGAACGAGACTGCACACAAAGTTGACTCCAAGGTTTTTATACCCGGTCACAGGTGGGCTCGATCCCGACACCTCAAGCTCGGTGAATCACTAGCCTGAGATCGCTCGCCCACCGGATGTTTACGTGGTGTTCCTACATTTGCATGAAAGGCAGACCGTGTCTCGAACGATATCGTCTCGGCAGCGAACTTACATTCAGATTGCTCAAGGCAATGGTGGGTTGTGTTCTCCCATGAGATGTGATGCCAGCCAACGCCATTTTATCTCCATCTCCTAACTGACAACCTTTAGTAACGTAAGCTATCACGTCCTCGTGGACCCATGTAGATCCTTCCACAACAACGATAGCCCAGAGTGAAGCCGAGATGGAAGCTAGACTCTTCTATCCCAGTCTTGTGTACTAAACATCAGATGTCTTTACTAAACTAGGCATGCCTGACGGTGTCTCGGAAGATGAGTTGGGAGTTGCAGGGCTGTTGCAGCCGGATGCATACGGTTCGGTCACTAAATTGGGCTCAAGTAAAGAATTGTCAGTTTGTGGCAGTTATATTAGATGCACCAACCGAATATGCATGTCTTGTGGACGTGACGTCACACGTAGACGACACGCGTAGCAGGATTACATCATGCTCCCTAAATTTCACTCGAATTATCCTGTTCTATAATAGAATCACTCGAGGGTTATCTGATTTTACAACTGATGCTCTCCTTAGTGAAATTATCATCGGATCAACTCACCCTAATCTCAGGATCTGAGCACTCATTTCAGGAAATGGTCAGTCATCCTTAGGGTCAAACAGCTCCCCAGAACATAAATGTAAAAAATATACATAACTATTTTTGAAATATATCACGGTGTACAAAATAGTAATTATTGGTGTCACCACTCGACCGTTTGTGAATGGCGTGGATAAGAGTGGCATTCACATGTTGACGAAATATATTTTCCTCCTATGATAAATACATATATATATTGCGATTGCTAATCAAGAGTAGACAGAACAATACGTGTATTTATAAGACATATTGATGTCACAATTTTAACGTCAGTCGCAAACACAACATTTTGGTCTATTCCTCTCTCCGACAAAATACATATCTGTACTAGAATATCCAGAGTTGTTATGAGCATAATTGCTGTATGTGTCTTTGGCTAACAGCTTGACGATCTGCAACCTAACTTTGTTGATGTTGATGTGCCCCTGTACCGCTGTCTGTCTATATTTGTCTTTGGCTAACAGCTTGACGATCTGCAACCTAACTTTGTGTTGATGTGCCCCTGTACCGCTGTCTGTCTGTATTTGCCTTTGGCTAACAACAAGACAATCTGCAACCTAACTTTGTGATGTGCCCATGTACTGCTGTCTGTCTATATTTGCCTTTGGCTAACAACAAGACAATCTGCAACCTACCTTTGTGATGTGCCCATGTACTGTTGTCTGTCTATATTTGCCTTTGGCTAACGACAAGACAATCTGCAACCTACCTTTGTTGTGATGTGCCTCTCTACCACTGTCTGCCCCTGATATGATCTCTTTTGAGGCAATATCTGCTAGAATCCTCCGACACAAATCCAAAAGTATGTTTAGAACCAACTGGAGTAGAACTAATGTTCTTTGTCAACAAATTCAAATCTCAGCAGCTTAGAAATGTTAGATCGAAAACTAGAAGGGGCAAACTATCCTTTCCTTATTTTCAACTCTGTGAATTCCTTTCTGAAGAACCCAAATGGTGAAATAGAAATGATATGTTTATGCCAGTAGAGGCGACGATATAACAGTAAATAGAACTATATAATACAATATTATTGAACTATACACTGCAATACATTATGCAGAAAGCATTGAGAAGTGAATTATCCTGTGCTGTGGTTTCATCCGTAAACTGCGAAGTAGTATGATCAATGGGGGTCATTTGAATCTAGGATGAAATCACTCTTGATGGATTTTATCCCACCCAGGAATGACTCCCGAGGGATATGTGGGAGTGGGAGTGACCTGATCGTGCAACACCGGTCGGTTGCATGTCATCAGTGTTATCCTGAAATAGATAACCTCTCCAACATATATTGTTGTGAAGAGGAACGTTTCTTGTTTAAGACATTTCTTTTTTGCAATACATGCGACGTGTAGATACTATCACCGTTATCAAGCAAGTTACACACATCATTATGCAGAAGGATATTATATGAATGGTATTTGAATCTATACATTTGAAGCGACTGATGTACAGTGTGGTGACATTAAGGTTGTTGTGATTACAGATGGTGACTATGAATGAAGCCAGATGGACAAAGGGTAGGGAAGGGTTATTCTTGATTGGCCTTGATTAGACTGTAGTAATGTAATAATCTTTATCTCGTTTGATTGTGGGGTTGTGTCGTTTGATACTGATTGTCTCTAAGAGTTTTCTTATTTTGTAGTCTGGCCAGGTTGGCAAGAATGTTGATGTTGTTCCAAAGAATGGTAGATTCGGATTGGACTTGGATGTGGTTGGAAATGGCTGTCTTATTTAAAAGTCTTTTTTCTTCACAGACGTCTGATGTTCCTTGATTCTCATGTTTAAGGGGCGGGACGTTTCAACTACGTACGAGTCAATGTGGTAGATGACGGTCTTGTAGAAGGTCTTGCTGCTTGTAGCTGGTTTACCGTTGGCTTCTAGAACATTGTGTTTCGGTGAACAATGAAATGACTGTCATTGTGTCAACCTTAGTTGCCTGTTTGCAGAGTACAAGTTTTCCAGCAAGCTGTGGCTTTCGGTTAGCATTCTTTACAGTTAAACAAAACTGTCTCTGTGAGCATCTGATTGCCAGACAATGACTCTCTAGTGTTCACACAAAAACAAGTGTATTTGTGTGTGTTTGTTTGTGTTTGTGTGTGTTTGTTTGTGTTTGTGTGTGTTTCTTTTTTCTTTTTTTGTGAGTGTTTGTTTGTGTGAGAGAGTGTGCGTGCGTGCATGCGAGTGTGCGTGCGTGCATGCGCGCGCGCGTGTGTGTGTGAGAGAGAGAGAGAGAGAGAGAGAGAGAGAGAGAGAGAGAGAGAGAGAGAGAGAGAGAGAGAGAGAGAGAGAGAGAGAGAGAGAGAGAGAGAGAGAGAGATGCTCCTAACAAGCGTGCAATGATCGAGTTTAATTGTTGGACATAAACATGCACGTTCAAATTGAAAATCCCCAGATGCATTGGCTAAATTGTTTACATTAAACTTTATATGGAAGCATAGTTTATTCTATTCATTAATATAGAACAACCTATTTAAAATATGTAGTATTGTAATACAAAAGATGAGTATAATTATTTCTTACAGTCAGTTACCTCCAAACCACATACCTGAACAATAATCTACCATGCATCACGCGATCTACACTATTGCCTAAAAGCGTGTGAGTCGTGTCACACGGGTGTGCAGCGCGTGTGAGTCGTGTCACACGGGTGTGCAGCGCACGTGAGTCCTGTCACACGGGTGTGCAGAGCGTGTGAGTCCTGTGTCACACTGGTGTGCAGCGCGCGTGAGTCCTGTCACACGGGTGTGCAACTCTTGTTTGACGTGTGAAGTGTTGTCAAACTCTTGTTTGACGTGTGAAGTGTTGTCAAACTCTTGTTTGACGTGTGAAGTGTTGTCAAACTCTTGTTTGGCGTGTGAAGTGTTGTCAAACTCTTGTTTGGCGTGTGAAGTGTTGTCAAACTCTTGTTCAGAAACAACCAATCAGAAAGAAATTGTCACGGGATCGCACCGATAGAGGCATGACGCTCAAATGACACGAATGTTTGACAACATGTGTTTGACGTGTAGAAAACGCGAGTTTGACAACTTTTAAAATTTTAACAACATGGGCTGTCAAACTTTAGTTTGCCGTGTGAAGGCCACTTTAGGGTTGCATGGTTACATTTGTATGAACTATGAAATCGGAAGTGATGGCGGATGAGCTACGGGATGGTTTGGTTGGTACTTGTTTTGCTTGTTTTTATGTTTTGGTATTTTTTAAAGTTAGCACTAGTTGGTTTATGTGGAATTATATGCGAACTGGAAGGCCGGTTTTGATGACTAAGGCTTTGAAGGTTTTTGGTGTTATTTAGTGGGCTAAGGGGTGTTTGTAGTGTTAGATGCATGTGTGTTTGTGTGTTTGTGTCCCGTGGAGCACCATTCTGTGTTGTTGGTAGTATATACAGTGTAGTAGGACGTGTTCGGACGTTTCTGTTCGTGTGCATTTGTCTGCTTGGTATCTTTTTAATGTAGATAAGAATGTAATTTTGTATGTCCTGTTTGGAGTTGGTTATCAATATTTTTAGATTTATGGGGGTTTTTTAGGGGTTTTTTAGGGGTTTTTTTTGTTGGTTTTTGGGGTTGAAGATATTGTAGCTTAGAATTTTAATTTTGGTATTTACTTTGCCCATTTATGAAATATTGTTTTTGGTTTTGATAGACTTTATTTCGTTTTTAGATAATGTTATCTAACAACGTAATCAAAAGCCTTTACATTGAGCACTTATGTCAGAACACAGTCACCAAAACTAACCTGACATAACATAGAAGGATGACGCGGACACCACACACACATCCATCATCCGTAATCTTGAAGATGTTGTTCTCGATCCAATGACAGTAGCACTTGTGGAAGCGAATATACTTCTTTACACAATCATCCTGCAGCATTTCTGCAATCGCCGATTCATCACTATACGAATATGCAGACATTGTATTTTTACATGAGATATATTAAAAAGGTAATGTATTATGCAACCGGTTTCAACAGTATTCAGAAGTTCTGGGTACCGTTTTTTTTTTTACATTCTTCCTCCTTTGATAGGCATACCGGAAAATGCTGGAGTCCCACTGATCTCTGCTGAAGGCTATCTTGTTTTCTGTCTGTGTCCACGCCTGAACATTTATGTTTGAAAAACTGTGTCTTTGATGGTCCCAAAAGGATGTATTACCAGAACCTTGCCCATGCTATCAGGTGCCTTAGCAACATGAACAAAGTCTTTCATTGAAACTGAATCGTTTTCACTGTTGCAAGTACCAGCTATATCTGATCAGTCATGAAGAAGCTCTGTAAATCGTATCTTTACCACTGGCGGGGCCCCTTGAACCACAGTCGACAACCGTGAGGGTGACACATGTACCGACTCTACTTCACTCTACTTCGTCTCGGCCGGCTTGACACACTGCCCTCTAATACCTTGAGGACCTGCAGCAACTGAACAGGACGCTCGCTAGTGTCCTTATCCCATCAGGCGTATATTCATGATGAAAACTGGCCTGACCCGAAGGGACTTGGGACGATATAGGATTGAACCGGCGACTACGTATTTGGTGACGCTTTTTGAGAGCCTTGTTTTCCGCCCTCTGAATTTTGCGTTTCTCTTCGGAATCAGATGCGATGTCATAACCTTCCAGCTCATTGACCACTGCCAAGCCAGCTGGAGATTGTCAGCTTACCGAAATGTTTCCTCTTTATGATAACAGCAGAATTGTGGATTTTCCCCAAAGAAGAATTATCATTTCTGTTTGCAGCAGACTTTATATCAAACAATCACAGTTGAATTCACACTGAACAGAATTACCTTTAAACTTTAATTCAGGAACACTATATTTCCTCATCTTTCTTCTTTTCTACTTCAGGCAACGACAAGTGCTCGCACTCTCTAACAAAATACACTTTCAGAGTTTTTCACGCACGCATTTCCCTCTAACATAGCGAGCAACTGGAGCCTTTGTAGGGTGAAGCATGGGATGGCCTAAAACTGGGGCCGGGCGCACCGTCACGCGTCGCTACCTACACAGGTATATATGTAGGTTGCTTTTGTCATTGCACAACTTAGTTTGTCAGGGTGACAAAGATTTGATATCAGTGAACAGGGAAGGAAAAACTACACTTGTTTAGATGTTTAGGTAAGTGTTTTCTCCTTTACATTCGTCGTCTTTCATAAGGGTGGCATTTCAATGTGGGAACTAGCGACATATTTCTTGTTTTTTAGTTGTCGGTCCTGTGGCGAAATACCGTGTTTTTTAAGATTGAAGATGCTTTGTATGGCGAAAATTTATTGATGGACATATAACGTGTCTATATTGAGGAACAGGACGTTTCGGAGTATTTTCTTACTCCTTCGTGTGAATGAAAAAAGATCAGGCAACTGATGGCTATATAAGTTTGGGGATGATCCCCTTGGTACGGGTGGACGCCGGTGATGAGCTGTCGACAGTTTTGCCTGATATGTGCCCGCCGTATATGTTCTCCATTATAGAGAAACTGAACATTATGCTGCGTAGTTGTTTTGAACACTATGAACGAAACAGGTGTGAAACCTCCCCGAAAAAAAAGAAGAAAACAAAAGCGAAGAATGCCAGCAGCCCTGAGCCCAGTGAGCCGTTACAAACAAATATGGCGGACGAATGTGTGATGCACAGTCAAGCTTCGGAAACACATGTCAAATGTGACGTTCCATCGTGACAATACCATACCTCCCCCACCACCATCATATTATAACATGCTACCACAAAACACTACTCTAATGTACTCTCAGAACTACCAATATTCGGACGGCCAGGACCCCCGGGGGAACCACTTACCATCCACCCCCCACCCCCAATATCCAGTATAACCCGCATTACAGCCAGTGTCGGAAATAGCCACTAGCCCGCTAGTCCGTGGCTAGTAAAAATTAAATCGGGCCAGTATATCTCCACTGTTACTGGCCCGAGTGACTTTTCATGGGGTCATTTTGTAAATATATCACTCTCTCCAACTTGTTAGGGTATAACGCACTATTAAATCATGCAAGATAATGGCCTGATAAAAATGTCCATCATATTAGCAGATTAATGATGAAACCCGTGTCTACATTCTAATTTCGGAGTTGTGAATTATTTTGTGGGCTGTTAACTTTCAGGCATAGCTGGCACGACTGGCTAGCACACTGATTACAGCCATGTCCCAACCTACAGAGGCCCCAACGTGAGGCCAAAACATGATGTGTAGAATAGACGAAAATATTGCTTATAGGTTGCGAAAACTGGACATTATTGAGCACAGTGTTTGTGAACTGACAAGTGAAATCGAAGTGTGTGGAGATAGAATGGACAAGGTTGAGGGTAGTCAGCAATTCCTCAGCAACACAAGGGTCGAAAACAAGCACACAACAAAACACTTAACGCAGCTAGATAAAGATATTAAAGAAATGAAGAAAACAAAGGACGAAACAACCGAAATGAATAAACTGACAGAAGTTTTGTTAGATGTACAGTGTGCGTCTATGAAACACAATCTGTTATTTTGCAACATATCTGAAAGTGGAGAAGGTGTGAACTGCACTATTATCATGCAGTAGGTTTTTCGCAGAGAAGTTGAAAGTCACTGAAACACTGGAAATAGAGAGGGCACACAGGGTTGGTAGACGCATCTCTGGGAAGGATAGACCAAGTGTTGTGGAGTTCAGAATATTCCCCCAGAGGGAATTGGTGAGAAAGAGCAGTAGAATGTTGAAGAATACAAGGTACTCTTTCGCTGAGAACTGTACATAGACGGTAACCTATACATAGAAGGTAAACTGTACATAGAAGGTAAACTGTACATAGAAGGTAACCTGTACATAGAAGGTAAACTGTACATAGATGGTAAACTGTACATAGACGGTAGCCTGTACATAGAAGGTAAACTGTACATAGATGATAAACTGTACATAGAAGGTAAACTGTACATAGACGGTAACCTGTATATACACGGTAAACTGTTCATAGACGGTAAACTGTACATAGAAGGTAAACTGTACATAGAAGGTAACCTGTACATAGACGATAAACTGTACATAGAAGGTAAACTGTATATAGACGATAAACTGTACGTAGAAGGTAAACTGTATATAGACGATAAACTGTACATAGAAGGTAACCTGTATATAGACGATAAACTGTACGTAGAAGGTAACCTGTATATAGACGATAAACTGTACGTAGAAGGTAAACTGTACATAGAAGGTAACCTATATATAGACGATAAACTGTATATAGAAGGTAACCTGTATATAGACGATAAACTGTACGTAGAAGGTAACCTGTATATAGACGATAAACTGTACGTAGAAGGTTAACTGTACATGAATAAACTGGTGACCATGAAGGTGTACACAGAGGCAGGATCGCGTCCAGCAAGATAGGATATTCCGGAGGATGTGCTCTCAAACAACTTGAAAATTGTATCTTGGAACATTACTGGAAGGTTCCTGTCAAAATGGACAGATGTACGTTTCAAAACTTTCTTCTCGGTTATGATATAATATATCTAAGTGAATGTTGGATTGAGAAATCATACGAGTTAAATATATTCCAGGATTTACTTCATGTGTTGTATCCAGGAGCAAATCTAAATCCAGGCAAGTAATAGGTGCAGTGGTTCTTATAAGGACACTATCTCCGCCATTGTTGAAGTCACTGAGGTATGTTATGAGACACTTTATCAGATACATATCAAAGAAAGGACCATTTTTCAGATACAATACTGGCTGTATGCACATGTGCATATTGACCACTCGGGCCGAAAATGCATATCAGCCATATCAGCCCGAGGGCCGAAAATCCATATCAGTCATATCAGCCATAGGCCTGAAAATCATATCAATCATATCAGCCCTTGGGCCGAAACCACATGGCAGTCATATCAGTCATATCAGCCAATACTATTGCAATATTTTTTTCTCCTTGAATTTTCTCATTTTGAAGTCATTTACCAAGTGACTGTATAGTTGTATAGAATGCGTATAAAAAAAAAACAAGTTGAAGTAGTTTCAGTCTCTTTTAATAACTGACAAGAAATTTGAAATGCAGATCAAATAAACGGTCATGTTTGTTTAAGAGGTAAGAGGGGCGGATAACTCAAAATCAACGTGAACGAATGTGGTATTTCCTGTATTTTGCGCTGCGCATTTATCAACGGAAGTCAATTACTAAACAATCGATAGTCACACATACTATCGATGCATCGATAGTTTTTCGTTTCTACCATCGATTAATTGTTATCGAAGACTCCACAATTGCAATCCATCGATAGTTCGATGCCTCGTTACAGCCCTAGAAAATGCAAATCAGCCATATCAGCCCTAGGGCCGAAAAAGCACGTCAGCCAAATCAGCCCTAGGGTCGAAAATGCATAGCAGTCATATCAGCCCTAGGGCCAAAAAATGCATATCAGTCAAATCAGCCCTAGGGCCGAAAATGCAGATCAGTCAAATCAGCCCTAGGGCAAACGTATATCAGTCATACTGATCAGCCCTAGGGCCAAAAATGCATATCAGACATACTGATCAGCCCTAGGGCCGAAAATGCATATCAGTCAAATCAGCCCTAGGGCCGAAAATGCATATCAGTCATACTGATCAGCCCTAGGGCCGAAAATGCATATCAGTCATACTGATCAGCCCTAGGGCCGAAAATGCATATCAGTCAAATCAGCCCTAGGGCCGAAAATGCATATCAGTCATACTGATCAGCCCTAGGACCGAAAATGCAGATCAGCCATATCAGCCCTAGGGCTGAAAATGTATATCAGTCATACTGATCAGCCCTAGGGCCGAAAATGCATATCGGTCAATCAGCCCTAGGGCCGAAAATGCATATCATCCATATTAGCCCTAGGGCCCAAAATCCATATCCGCCGTATTGTCCAGCCACTAAACTGGTACGGAATGAATACACGAAAACGCTCGAAACCTTAACAGAGGAAACCTATTTTATTTTAGAAATACGTCCTTTGCTTGGCCTGCTCGAGTTGCTGAAGAAATGGCTGAAGAATGATTTCTAATCAAAGCGACGATGTTTTGGCTGCTCTTGTCGGCAGAATCATGGAGTTAGACAATATTTTGAATAGTGAAAACACAGATGACATCAGGACTACAGAACAGGACTGGTTCTCTATTGAAACAGATACTTTGTCATTGGTCGACAGTATGAAGAATGTCAAAACCGTAAGATAAACCTGAAGGTGATTTGAAACTGTTTTTGGACTGTTTCAATATTTACAGATATGGTGGTATATGAGTCATAACCTCATCATGACAGTTTTCGAGGGGGCTGATAGTCTCGGGCTGATACGACTGGCGAAAGGAAAACAGTCATATAATAACCTCTTAATAATATTGACCCGTCAAGGTCCGGGTTAGAATGAACCCTCATTCCCATGCTTGTCGTAAGAGGCGACTAACGGGATTGGGTGGTCAGGCTCGCTGACTTGGTTGACACATGTCATCAGTTCCCAATTGCGCAGATCGATGCTCATGCTGTTGATCACTGTATTGTCTGGTCAAGACTCGATTATTTACAGACCGCCGCCATATAGCTGTAATATTGCTGAGTGTGACGTAAAACTAAACTCACTCACTCACTCGTAATAATATGACTAAAGTTTGGGTAAAGCTGTAACATCCACAGGTAATGATATATTCTATGCCTTATCCACCACCACAGTACTCAACCTACTACAAATTCTATGATGTTGACCTTTTTTACGAACTCGAGAATGAAACTGCAAACTATATGAATATTGGCAAAATTCATCTTCTGGGTGATTTCAACAGCCGAACTCAACTCAAGAATGATTTCATAAGCAACGATACACTGCGCAATTCTCTCACAGATCACATTGATTCAGTGATTGTCTCTAACCCGGACACAGATCTTCCACGTTTCACCCCAGACAAGGGACATAACGAATTTGTAAATAGACTGATTAATATTTGTAAATCTAAAGGATTGAGGATATTGAATGGAAGACATTATAAAGGTTTGGCCAATGACTTTGGTTCACAAGGGCTAAGTGTCATTGATTATTATTATGTGCATCTGATATGTTCGATATATTCAACAATGTTATTGTCAGTAACTTCAATCAATCATCTGACCACGCCCCAATATATGTTGAAATATCAGTACAGAGTCAACACTGTTGAAATCGACATCGTGCACCAAGGTGAAGGTCAGGCAGACACATGTGACATTTTTCGATGAAACATAGAATCTATACAGCAAAGCCGTCCAGCTATTACTGAAAGCATAAACAACTTGAATAATTGTTTTAATAGAAGTGACACAACATCACAGCAGTGTATGGACAACCAAACTGATTTGGTGACTAACATAGTGGCACCGTATTTTTTTAAGTTAAAAGTAGCCGAAACCCATGGGGCAATGTTGACAAACAGAATGTGAACAATCGCTACCCTCAACCACAGTCCCGAGTCAACGACAAGCCATGGTTTGATCATCAACTGAAATCACTTTACATTCAGTGTGTAAATGCTCTTCGTGAGTTTAATCTGAACAAGGATCCAGAAAATCATCAATTATTTTTAGAAAAAGGATTGTTACAAGATGGTGGCAAGGTGAGCGAGCAGGGGTGTCTAATGCGTCGCGCTTGTAGCGAAAGGTGCATGGATCGATCTCCACTTGTGACCGGGTGTAAAACCTTGGAGCTTACATTACTTGCAGGCTCTTTCACTGTTGCCACAACCCCTAGTGTGCAGTACATAACCCTGTGCATTTAAAAGAACCCACTCATCCGATGATAGGTGACCAGATGGTGGACACAGGGTACGAACACGTGCATATACCTAGCTGCGGTTACAGTAACGTGCAGTATTATTGGACAAAATACTATGACTGTGTGTCCCAGTTCACCCAGCTGCAAATGGGTACCTTGTGAGGATGAGGCTGTGTGATAACTCGCTGCGCCTAACAGTTAAATACTCCCCAGGGAGTTGAGTTGGTTAAAAGAATGCCAGAAAATAGACATCCGTTGATCAAGGGGAACGCTCTAGCGTCTTGCGTATGTACTAGTTGCGTGGATATGCACTATTTAAATGTCCTATAATAAAAGAATGAAACTTACTAAGTTACACACAATATATGTTCACTGCCATCACTTTAGTATCCTGTATGTCCACCCCTTGCATCAATACAGGCACGCACTCTCCTTCTAGCCAAAGACGTCAGACGTCGGACAAGGTCAAGTCAAGTCAAAGATATTTATTGTACTTAAGGCCTCCGGCCCATATACAAGTAATACACGTATATATACAGCACATGTTACAGACATTTCACAAAGAAATTACAGTTCAGATAAGATATTGCTTCTAAGAAAAACAGCATGTTTTACATAAAGCGCAAGATTACGTATTACATTTTTGGAGGATAGAATGGAAGCAAAGGCAGATGAAGGATATTTTAACAGGTAATTATTTGGGATATATTTTTTTCTTAAATCAGCATAATGTGGGCATACAAAGCGAAGTGAATTTCATCTTCTATAGCCGAGTTACATAATGACATATCCTTAAACGTCTCTCTATTGAAAACTGTCTGTCCTTATTTACTGATAAGTCTAACAAGCCCAATCGAAAATTGACAAGTGTGCGTCTGATATTTATTTCTAGATGTCAATACAGATAGATATAGTTCTGATACTATCGTCTATCTATCTGGTTGAATTAAGCTCTTATGTGATCTATACAACTGGTATCTTGAACTATTGTCTAGACAGGAATGCCATTCTTGATAATACATGCTAACAGATTGTTCTCGAAATTGCTTAAGAAATTGCTTAATATTACCAACTGTTTAATTTAGCCACACAAATCCAAAGCCATCAGAAAATAAAAGAGTTCTAATATGAGACGCCCCATGTTGTCTTACCCCTATCATCTAAATTTACAAGCATGTTATAAGCTAGTATGGGGATTCTTTGTTCGTGCATTCCAAGGATCTTTAACCAATATTTTAAACATCTGATTTGTGAATTTATATATATCGGATATCAACCGCATTCTCCATAAACCATACAAGTTGGTGCTGCTTGCGCTACATTAAAAATCTTTTACATGCTAAAAGGTGTAGTTTCTCTAGACTTTCATGACGTTGAAATCCCCAAATTTCAGACCCATAAAGCATAATCGGTTGGATTTGTGCATCAAACAATTTAAAATATATTTTTCGGGGTTAGGATTCCAAATTCTGGGAAACTGACATAACATTAATAAGAGCCTTCTTAGCACGTGATTTCAGGTCTATAACACTCTTTTAAAGTTCATGGTATGGGAAAACAATAGTCCGAGATAGGTATACTGATTAACAATAGATACATTTTTGCCACTCAGAGGCGACAGGCCCACCTCTTCTAAAGATAACTCTGTTTTTTCAAAATTAACAAATAATTTCCATTCATTTGTATAACGTTCCAAAATATTCAGTTGGTTTTGTAGACCGACGATAGTATCTGACACTAAGATTACATCATCGGCAAAACGGAGGATACAAACTTCAATCATATCTGGAAACATTTGCACACCATGTTTACCTGAATTAGAAATGTCATAATACAGTTTGCTTATAAAGAAGGAAAACAATACAGGGCTTAAAATACACCCTTGCCGAACTCCCATGGGGCATTTGAAAAAATCGGTGACATCATCACCACAACGAACATGATTTAATATTCAAGTACATAGATTTTAAAATAGAATACATTTTCCCTTGTAAACCAGACTTTCGTAAGCAGTGCCATAATTTACAACGATCCACAGAGTCAAAAGCTTTCTTAAAGTCAACAAATGCTACATAAAGTTTGTGTTTATTACGCGATAAACACGTTTGTATTATTGCATATAGTGTAAAGATATGGACAGTAGTTGAATAATCTGTTCTAAAAGCCGCCTGACATTCAGAGATTAAGTTTCTTAGATTTGACCAAATTGAGATTCTGTTGTTTAAAACAGTTGTAAATATTTTCCCAAAAGCACTCATTAAAGATATGCCTCTGTAATTATCTTGATTGTCTTGAGCCCCTTTTTATGTAAAGGGACGATAATTGAACGAGACCAGCTTTCTGGAAACGAACCACTTTCAAATACAGTATTAAAACACTTATGGGGGAAGGGCATTAACTCGAATTGAGAACATTTAATCATTTCGATTATATATTGTCGGGACCAGCTGCTTTTCCGCTCTTTAAGTTATTTATAGCATTCTTTATCTCATCTACTGAAATTTGTGTTTCCAAAATCATTTGATCAACAGTGTCAGTCATTCGAAGAGATAATATCATCATCGAAGGAATAACCATCGCCTGGAAAAACAGCATCATTAGAAAAACTGCCCTGAAATGTGTCATCCATTCACATTTTGAATATTACTTTTAGGATTTGATCTCTTTCTAAATGAACGAATTTGTTTCCAGAACATAGCAGGGTTGTGGATAGAATCATTCAATCTGTTTGATTAGGCAGGTTAGATTTGAATTTTCTACATGAAGCTTTGTATTTGTTTCTCATTTTACAAAAATAATTTCTGTTGCTCTCCGAGCGTCTACACCGAAAACTTCTAAGTGCTTTGCGCGCATCTCGTCGCGCAGTTTTACACTCGTCACTTAAGGGTGTTTTATAGTTTTGCTTAAACGGCTTAGTCTTTTTCTTCATACAATCTGCTGAATCTAATCTGACATGGACAAACTCATCTAAAGCTCCGTTTAGATCGAACTCGGCGCCTCACAGACAGCTTGGGTTATCTGGGGTAATAATAATAATCAGATTCTGATTGCAGCGTCCAGTGAGCAACTAGTCAGATGGATATAAGGCGCTATATTTTGAATTGTTATTATTATTATGTTTTACAGATTAAAGATAAAATGCAGCAGAGAGGGTTCGGGTGATCCTGGCACAGTCAGGCTGGTAAGGCTCATCATCAGCTCAGGGCCCTTGCCCCCTCTACACGCAGCCCAGACAGCGAATGGGACTTCTCCCAGGAAACGCTGCCTAGTCGAACCCACCAAGAACTTTCCGGAGAATATGAAGGCTCCCCAACACTGCAGCCTTCTGCATTACCCAGAGTGAAAGAAGGGCTGTGCTGCCGGTGGGGAACCCGAGCACTCCGCTGATCTGCGC
The DNA here is from genome assembly GCF_003918875.1 of Haliotis rubra. Lineage (NCBI taxonomy): Eukaryota > Metazoa > Mollusca > Gastropoda > Lepetellida > Haliotidae > Haliotis > Haliotis rubra. The sequence continues at coordinate 22,379 of NW_025766099.1, read as the reverse complement.
CAAGAGAGACGTTGCTGTCAAAGGGACAGAAAATTCAATGATATAAATGAATTCATTGACTTTATCAAAAAGGACAAGATCAGGTTTGTTGGCTGGAATTCTTCTGAGGCTGTATATGGGCCTAGTCCACAGAAGTTTGAAAGCATCATTTTCCATGACGCCCTGGACATGTTCAGGGTCGTACCATGGATGGACCTCGGAGTCAAAGCCACAGGCATGTCGGAGACGGTAATAAAAACAACGAGCCATGCCATCATGTCGTTTAAGATATGATGTTTGTGCCAAGGAAGGGCATCCACTGACAAGGTGTGGGACAGTCTCTGTAAATTCATTGCTAGGTCGATATTTCATATGGATATTTTGTTTAAGAATCACATTTTGGCGATTGCGAGTGGGAAGTGACTGCTCCTGGGCAGCAAAAGGAAGCCCTCAGTTTCACATTTGAGACCAGCCGACTTCATCCAGGCGAAAGAGTCGGTTGGATTGCTATTCTGTTCCACACACTGCATGTACACACGATGTAATGGTTTCTCAAGCTTCTCCACAAATGACCGACTCTGGGCAGACTTGGTGAATGACTTCACCTAGTTTAATCCCATCGCTGTACCGTCCAGTAGTACATCACCATCAACAAAATCGATCTCAAATTTCAGGTTCTGTCCAACAACCTTGGCACGCTTAAAATAGCTCTGGAATTCCTTGCTTTCATCATGAGTCTTCACATGCATCACCAGAGGATCATCCGATAAATAGATATGTGCAAAAGTACACAATAAAATTCTATCATGAAGAGCCTCCACATTAATCAAACCCCGACCTCCAGAATTGATTGGCATACATAAACGATTAAGAGAGGAACGAGGGTGGTGGGCATGATCAGACATGATCCTTCTGGTCAGGGGGTCAAGACTCTGGATGTCTTGTTTGGTCCAATCAGCTAAACTTGTTTCGAGCATTTAGCTCTGAGCTCCAGATTTACTTTAAGCGCGAGATTTGTACTCAGCCCGAAGTTTCTCTTGAATCTGGGCATTCTGGAGCTTGTCTCGAACTTGCATTCCAAGATAGGTGTAGGCCTGATCTTCCACAAGATGCTCAATAACTCCTCCCCCTTGTAACTTGACCGATCCATCATTAGTTACCTTGCCACGTTTCAAATGAAGAGTATTACATTTGTCGAGTCCAAATGTCATGCTAGTATCATTAGAATAGGACTCCACAAGGAGAACCTGCTCTTTCAAATTGGTATCTCCTTTGGCAAGGAGCTCGATGTCATCCATGTAAAGGATATGAGTAAGTGGTGTTGGGAATCTGTGCTGAGGAGGTCCGGGATGGTAACCCTCCTCTTTATTGAGCAGAAAGCTCAAAAGAGTTAAAGACAGACAGCAAAGGACTAAAGGAATCCCCTGGAATATCCCCCTTCCCTCTTCCAAAATCATTTTTTGTTCAAGAAGTTGATCCTTGCACCCCAGCATCCCTTTCTCGCCCCTTTGCTCTCTATAAATTAGAAGAACATTAAGAAGAGCAGTAAGATGACGCGAGGTTTGTCAAACACCCTGTGAAGATTTTATATTGTGTATTCAAACATCATATATTGGGGATCAGTCAAGTCTCCTTTTTGAGAAGGAGTACTGTGAGACCTTTGCAGAACCATGGTGGAACATCACCCGTGTCCGTGAGAGAATTGAACCAGTGAAGTAATGGTGTTTGGACACAGGGGCATAGTTTCCAGTACCGGTTTCTGAATGCCATCAAGCCCTGGAGCTATGTTAGATTTGGACTTTTGATAACACTTTTCAGGCAATGATGATCTTTTATTATTATTATTATTGCTATTACCGATTTCTGGCTAAAATATCCTGACCTCTGAGCGACCTTGTCATAAACATAATTTGTTTATACGCGTAAAATAATATCCACTTAGTTAATCTACCCACGTAACACCAAATTTTGACATATATTTAGCACATATTGATTAGTGAGTTTAATGTCATACTAACGTTATTTAGAAGCTCACCTTTGATCAGTTACACAAAACATCAGAGGCGAAATTAACAGTGCAGAATATTGTTTCAATAATTTCGAAAAAGTATGACATGTCTTTTTTTTTTCTGCGATGAAGAATAAACAATGACTTTATTTAACTGCCAGTGATGCCAAATATTAGATAAACTATTATTTTAGGTGACAGCGTCATCCGATTCAATTTGCGCTGTTCCTGAGTCGATAGTAGTCGGTCTTAAAGAAAAGCGTGATGCAGTATTGACATGTCATGAAGATACCAATGTTTTAATGTAACAATTCATACAATAATGAATATTGAATTGATTGTGAAAGAGAGTTAGGTAGCATTTTAAAATAGAAAGACCTGGATAATAATGGCAACAAAACGGAGTAATGGAAGTCGAGTAATTGGATATTAATGACGAAATTCAAAAAGGAATCTCTCGAGTTATGACTCCGACTATATCATCAGCGTGCGTTTATGATTTTCATTGATTACACCAGGTGTTCGCCAAAAGAAATATTGTTCATGTTTCCATTGGTAAACGGATAAAGAGTGTGCTAAAGTGGTCGAAGAAACTCAACCAAGCAGTTTAATTTTGAAACGAAAGTGCAAGAAGCATGACAGATACGAGAAAAATATCCCGGCAACCAGTCAATGCAGTTTTTCGGCTTAAAGGCACAATGTCACACATGTTTAACAATATTTTGGCCTATATATATATTTGGGCATATGCACTCACTTTTGTTTCGGATTGATGCAATAAAAGACTTATTATATCTTACGACTTGCCTGAAATCGATAATTGAAACTTCGAGGCGAACAGCATCCAAACACTTGCAATTTATGGAATGTAAACAATTACTCCGTACATCGAAAACTGTCGCACGCGGTGTCGTCGGTGTTTGCCGAACTGGTTTCAATCCCAAGTTGAGTTATAGGATATTCATAAAGAGTAACTTCAAGTGACATAACTCTATATGGTTCGCTTGAAATAATTTTCGGTCGGTAAAGGGCGCGAGAGTCAATTTAATGCAACGTTGTATTAACTCATTCGAACTTTTTAATTTGATATTGTAATCTAAATACGTATTTTTTAAAAATAAATCATATGTTAGCTTTCCTTGGGGCTGTTGGTAGTATTATTGAGAGAAATACGTTATCTATTTTTAGAGAAGTGTGGTGTCATATAGTGCCTTTAAGAAGTGCAAAAGTTAAAAAAAACACCTCTATCCATCGTACCGGAACATGTTCGACACGTTTGTCAATTTGACAGATGGGAGCTTCAGTCTAATACCGCGCACCTTCACGTTGCTCGTCGATTTAAAGTCCATGGATACGCTATTTGTCTGATTGAGGTTTTTTTCATTAAAACAATCATTGAGGTATTCGGCAGTATTATTGTCAGAAAAATGTTTATGAGTTGCACTTGGCCAACAACATCCCCTGGTTCTAAAAACTAAATAAAAATATTTTACATGAAACAGTTATGGCAGAACACAGTCACCAAAACTGATGAGTGAGTGAGTAAGGTTTTACTCTGCTTTTAGCAATGTTCCAGCAATTTCACGGCTGGGAACATCAGAAATGGGCTTCACACATTGTACCCATGTGGGGAATCGAAACCAGGTCTTCGGCGTGACGAGCGAACGCTTTAACCACAAGGCTACCCCACCGCCCCAAACCCTAATGCCCTAGCCTGACATAGCATAGAAAGATGACGCAGACACACATCAATAGCCAAACAACCAGTGCAGTTAAATCCCTTCAAACCACACACCTGATGAGTGTTCTACCATGCATCACTGCCGAGACAATCAGTGCAGTTAATGAATCAAAACTGAGCTTTACAGATACATCATAATAGTTAACCATTTTATCTCCCCCTGTGGTACTTCTTCAGCCGGACAAATCAATAAAATGTTTGCTCAAAGTGTCTGAAATCGGGATTGTATCTAAACAAAGGCTGCTGAATTTGGATACCGCTGGGGAACCCGAGTTAGCTCTGTCGAAAGACCATTGCAGCATTGAGATTTGCATATTTGTTGTTTCATGGGTTGGGTATTGTTTTTAGACGTCATCATTTAGATCGGTTCTTTGTTCAGGGTTTGTGCATTGTGAAAAAATGGTTCATGTTTGTAACAGAGGTCGATTGGCGCCGACGGTGCGGATGGGATAGTTCATGCCGACGGCTCTTGACATTGACATGCATATCAACCTTTCAGGGGCTGCTTTCGTATACAAAATTTGCTCATTCACTAAAATACCACACATATGAATTCGCACATTCAGTGTCAGTGTTTTCCCCGTTGGAGTCCATATGGCACCAGTACCCGATGAGTGTCAAAATAACGTTGTGATATATATGTGACTGTACGTCAATAGTCTTGACAATATGGATAGCTTTGCTTGCTTTTAACAACTAATTTATCTTCTGAACTCGACCAGAAATGTCAGTCGTGACGCCATACATGTATCATTGCTGATCACCACATGGGTTCGATATATTAAATTATTGATTTAACTGGAGATAAACTGCGGGCAAACATATACCCAGTGTTTGATAGTAGCTTTATGAAAGGATTATTCAATAGTGGTGTGTATGATGTACATTGCATGCAACCAGTGAGGGTCCGGGTTAGAATTGATCTTCAGCAACCCATGCTTGTCGTAAGGGCGACTAACGGGATCGGGTGGTCAGGCTGGCTGACTTGGTTGACACATGTCATCGGTTCCCAATTGCGCAGATCGATGCTCATGCTGTTGATCACTGGATTGTCTGGTCCAGACTCGATTATTTACAGACCGCCGCCATATAGCTGGAATATTGCTGAGTGGGGCGTAAAACTCAACTCACTCACTCACTCTTTGCATGCATCATATCAAATGAGTTTCGACAGGTATCTGCTTGTAACGTCAACAGAAGTGAGTTGGGGTTTACGCCGCATTTAGCAATATGCCAGCAATATCACGGCGGATGACACCAGAAATTGTACTCATGTGAGGAATCGAACCCGGGTCTTCAGCGTGAAGAGCAGACGCTTTAACCACTAGGTTACCAACCGCCCCACGTCATAAGGAGCACACTATTCAGTAATAATGAGAATGAAGCAGTAATTGTCTTGTTCAGTCTGAGTTGGCTCACAAATGCCATACTTTCTCTGTAGTGAGTGTGACCACCACGAGTAGCAAAGCATGCCCGATCACGCAACCACATTGACGTCATCAGCCGCCTCATAACGTCATTGGAAATCTATCGTGCGGGTTCCAGTGGTTGACAGTTCTGTGGTGGATGATCTCACATGTGTAGAATAGGGTTCAAAACTGGTGAGCGAGCTGGTCTGGGAAATATGGAGACATTGTGAACAGCAAAATTAACCTAGTCTCTCCTTCGCCCCTTCGCTCACTTATGCAGTTAACGGAGCACATATTTTGTACATTTTAGTTTACTGTGATGCTTTGTCTGTTTTTCTGTCATCGTCGATGCTCATGCTGTTGATCACTGGATTGTCTTGTACGAACTCGATTATTTACTGACCACCGCCATGGAACTCACACTTATGTGTAGTAAATGGGAAAATCATTTGTACTTTTTGATTTGATGTGATAGTTTGTTAGTTTCTTTGTAATCGTAGCTCAGTTGCGTAGATCGATGCTCATGCTGTTGATCACTGGACTAAATTATTTACAGAGCGCTGCAATATAGCTGAATATTGATGAGCGCGACGTTAAACAACAAACAAACAGCCAAATCTAATACCACGTGGTCATAGTCACCCGGCTTTAGAAACTAGGAAACACTAAAGAGTAATGAAATATAACATTCATGCAACTGTCAAGTCACCATTATTTAGTTTAGACGCATCTATTTCTTTAAATATGTTTTGTTTCTATCTCTAGTAAATACACTACGGTTATAACGAATTAAAATTGAGCAGTACTGGTATAGGATTTGTCTCCTTTAAATATTCCCTTTGTCAATGTTTAATATGAGCCTATAACCTTTCATGCAATAAAGAAATCAACTGAACTTATTGATCTAATCTAGGGATTGTTCACACAAGAATACAATTCATCAATATTGCGCTATATACAGCATTCGCTTACAATCCAATACAGAAATCCCTTGACCCCAGGAGACAAACAATTCAATTTTAATTCTCCAAACAATGACGTCCATATTGTCGTCTGCTTGCAGGCCGAAGGGCGGAGACGGGATGACTGGAACGGAGACAAATGGTGCGGAAGCTGCTCCTCCGAACTACACACTGTGCGACCTGTGGACGGAGTTTTGTCAAACAACCGCGATTCATGGATTCAACAAGATCTCCACACCTACTTGTCGATTCACCTTTCGAGGGTAGGTACCAGACCTGAATTCACATATATCCTCGGCGTCATTAATGAAGGGTCAAGGTATTGGTAACACTATTTCATAAAAGTTGTAAAATCTTCGTTTTGGTTTGAAATATATACAACTGAATGTTTTACAAACATTCTTAAAAAGTATGGAAAAACACATCAGGCCGTTGAAATGTCATTGTTACGTTCTTTGACGTTCGATACATTCTGTTACAAATGGCACATTATTTATTCAAATTATCAATATGGAAATCCACCTGCCACTTAATGTCAATGATTTGCACGTGCATGTCGCTCCATCCATGGAAAGTGGAGGACAACACACATGCATTGATGCTTTTTCGCTGTCGTTCCCTGTTCATTTACCTGTTTGAAATCGCAGCTTAGAATCAGAAGTTTTTGACACTTGCTGAAAGGGATCATGCTACAGGCCTTTGGGAATCTGGTCAAACTCAGCGGCAGGTTGCTGTCCGCTTTTATGTGAGTCAGAGTGATATTGGTAGACTGTGGCAGATTTCATGCTATGTATGGCTTTTACTGTCAACTCTCTTTACTGCAAGACGACTGGCATGCTCGCCAGACCTCAACCCAATTGAGCATGCCTATGATGTACACACGTCACCCAGCATCAGTGGATCTCCAAGGACTCCACAGAGGCCTAGTAGTGGAATGGAATGCGATTCCGCAAGTTTTCTGTATGAACTTGATAAGGAGCATGAGAACAAGGTGCACCTGTGTCAAGATTGGACGATTGAGGAGGGTACACAAGATATCGAATGACTGAGTGCTTCATGTTTGTCATTTGAGGGGTTGGTTGATGTTTGCTGGTGCTGTTTGAACTTTTGTGTGTATGTCTCAATGTGTCACGTTTGTAAACACATTAAACATTATGATGACACTCATTTTTTAGAAACTTTTCTTTACATGTGCTATATATCATTTGACCCTTTATTAACGACGCCTAGTATATTTATGTCGTCGGGTGTATTTAGTGAAACGTAGCACGTGTTCTTCCTCTGTTGTTAAGCAGCGACTCCTACTGCTGAACAAACTCTTCCAGGACCGGACCCAGTTTCGCAAAGCGGTGTCTGCACTAACATGCTTCTTTTAAATATACTTATGATAACAACGTTAAGATGGCTTTGTACAACGGATCTTAATCCACCCCGATAGTTTACACATATTTATTAGACTGAATCCAATAAAGATACGTCTTTCCAGAAAGGCCATGTCATTCCTAATGAATAAAATATTGATATCTGATGCAGCGTCAAGCATTAATTTATATTTGTGGCTACCGTAAAGAGCGCCCTTGACCTTGTGCATGAACAAAATCATCCTTCTTGACGAAATACCTCTTGATTCAATTCGGTAAAATTCTGGTATCTCCCAATTCTAACCCTGTGACGGATTAATTGTTCGGGTAGGTGGCCCTCGTTATGACGAGCAAACGCTTTTATAGATTTGGCTTCATTACCTCTAACCCGTGAAGAACAGGACTGGAACTGTTCTCCGTCAACCCATACTTGTCTTAAGAGTCTGAGGTGTTGACATGTGTCAACCAAGTCAGCGAGCCTGACCACCCGATCCCTTCTGACCATCAGCATGGGTTGCTGAAGACCATAGTTCACGGGTTGGTTGGCCAAGAGGCTATGATCACTGACTGATAAACCAGACAACCTTCGTAAAGCCTCTGTAGTTGGTGGACGCGGGTGATGCTCTTATGTTAGGTGTTACGGGAGAAAACGCCATGTATAATGAGTGAATGAGTTTAGTTTTACGCCGCTTTTAGCAATTTTCCAGCAATATCACGACAGGGGACACCAGAAATGGGCTTCACACATTGTACCCATGTGTGTCTTCGGCGTGACGAGCGAACGCTTTAACCATTAGACTACCCCACCACCCCTACATGTATAATGAGCTCGCCATGTTTCTATATTCAGAATACTTTGGACATTGGCTGTATGTGGTGCTACGGGGTTCCTCATCTTCAACCTGATGAGCGAGATTGGGGATTACTACAGCTACCCTATCGCCACTAAGGTTACAAACAAGATCAGGAACACCATTGAATTTCCCGCCGTCACCATCTGCAACAGATGCACCCTCAACAAGACACGTCTTGCGTCTTACCCCGATCTTGAGTCATATTTCCGTGACTCAAGCCTGCAACAAAAGACCAGCGACATATATAATTTCGACGATATTGATGACGGTATCATGCTGCAGCCGTTGTCGTTAGACTGGTGGACCAACATGTCGATGGATGCCTCTTCGTTGTTTCATCTGTGTTTTTTCGGAGGAGAGAGTATCGACTGTTCAAGCAATTTCCTACCTGTGTTCACCGACGAGGGTCTCTGTCATACCTTCAACTTCAACGCCAGTGACATTGTCAACGTGAAGAACTCCGGCAGCGGTGCCAACCTAATCATAAACTACAACATTGCCCAGCAGTATTACACTTTCAGAGAAACACATGGCGGCCGGGATAAAGGTAAGACTGATGACTTACATCCGTCATGAAATCGGCTGGTGGGGTCTTTCTTTTGCTGCCCAGTGCTAGACATTTTTCCACTCGTAATCACCTAATTGTGATTCTTAGAGAGAATGTTATTAAATGTCGACTGCGTAATGAATTCGCTGAGACTGTTCAACACATTGTCAGTGGGTGTCCTTCCTTGGCACAAACAGAATACAAATGTACCTTAAACGACACGCTGCCATGGCTCTTTGGTATACCGTCCATCCATGTTACCAACCTGAAAATGTCATGGAAAAAGAAGCTTGTAAACGTCTTTGGAATAAGTCCATTTACAACCTACGAAAAACTCCGGACAAACATGATTTTGTCCTTTTCATAAAATAATAAATGAGTTATTTATGTTATTGAATTTTCTGTCCCTTTGACAGCAATGTGATTAGCACGATTGAGGAAAAGCATGATAAATCTGCGGATCTCGCCTTTGAAATGTTACGTTTGCATTCTTCAAACCATGCCCCTATGTTCCTGGTGTACCTGGTTTGGTACCTCTTGATCTATTGCGAAAGTGGGGTAGCCTAGTGGTTAAAGCGTTCGTTCGTCACGCCGAAAACCCGGGTTCGATTCCCCATCTGGGTAAAATGTGTGAATCCATTTCTGTGATATTGCTGGAATATTGCTAAAAGCGGCGTAAAACTAAACTCACTCACTCACTCACTCACTCACTCACTCACTCACTCACTCACTCACTCACTCACTCACTCACTCACTCACTCACTCACTCACTCACTCCTCACTCACTCACTCACTCACTCCACTCACTCACTCACTCACTCACTCACTCACTCACTCACTCCACTCACTCACTCACTCACTCAATAAGGGAGCGTACCGGGGCTCCCCACTTGGAGCAAATCTCTTCAGCATCTCTGGGACATGCAGAAGGTTGTTGTTTTGGAGAGTGTTCACTTCCTCCGAAAAGTTCTTGATGGTTCGACTGGGAAGCGCTTCCTGGGAGAAGTCCGAATTGGTTTGGGCTGCGTGTAGAAGGGCAAGGTCCCTGAGCTGACGATCTCAATCAGCCTGACTGTGCCAGGATGAGTGAATAGAGTCCTGTTGTGTCTGTACCAATGATTCGATGACCAACTCATCCCAAAGTACGTTAAAAATGGTACTTATTGTTACCCCGCCTGACGTTGAGTTTAGTTTTACGCCGCTTTTAGCAATATTCCAGCAATATCACGGCGGGGGACACCACAAAATGGGCTTCACACATTGTACCATGTGGGGAATCGAACCCGGGTCTTCGGCGTGACGAACCACTAGGCTATCCCCACCGCCCCATCATACGTGGATGTGCTGATAATATTTGATTACTTCCGTTGATTAACGGTCGTTAAAATATTATTCAAACATTTTGTCCTGACATCGAACTGATCAGTTACATCAAATGATTTTGAAAAATGCTTCGATAATATCAGTCAGTGAGAAAGCTTCATATAGACCCAATTTCGCCCCCAAACAAATATATGTATCCCGCTTCTGAAAGAAATTAAACAAACAATAGTTTTAACACCTTTCAACAATTCATTGTTGAGTAATTATTCATTTATCAGACACATTTGACTACATTCATGGAATTGTTTTGCTTCAAACATGCAGTGAAGTTAAATACATTCAGACCGTTCAATATGCGCATTATGTAACGTTATTCGTCCCACTGGTTGTTTAAATAATGAGCACAATGTTTACAGTGTGTCTGACATTGTAATTCAGGGACGGGTTCATAATGGAATTATCAATATACACTCTTACTTAGGGCAGCATACAGTGAAGCCGAATTGTCCATTAAAGCCATTCGTCACCAAACTTGATCAAACAGGAGACCCGCCTGATCGTGATGGAACCAGTATGATTCTGTTTGCGTTTTAGTCTGTTTTTGTTTTATCTGAAACATCATATGGGATATTTAGACTCGGCAAATTTGTACTTTCGAATAGAAATAGTATGTGAGATAGGTATGAGCATATTGCATGACCCATCGCACCATTATCATCATCATCATCATCATCATCATCATCATCATCATCATCATCATCATCATCATCATCATCATCATCATCATCATCATCACCATCATCGGCAGCAACTCTACATAACTGGTGCACATAAAGGCTGTTCCTATTCGACTGTGTTTTACTGCTGACAAACGCTTATCACATGACAGTGTATCACTGTTGCTAGGCTTCCTACATAACAGCGTATCACTGATGGTAATAGCTTCCTACATGACAGTGTATCACTGTTAGTGAAGGCTTCCTACATGACGGTGTGTCACTGATGACAAAGGCTTCCTACATAACAGCGTATCACTGATGGTAATAGCTTCCTACATGACAGTGTGTCACTGATGACAAAGGCTTCCTACATGACACTGTATCACTGTTGCTAGGCTTCCTACATGACACTGTATCACTGTTGCTAGGCTTCCTACATGACGGTGTATCACTGTTGCTAAGCTTCCTACATGACACTGTATCACTGTTGGTAATAGCTTCCTACATGACAGTGTATCACTGTTGGTAAAGGCTTCCTTCATGACACTGTACCAGTGTTGGTAAAGGCTTCCTACATGACGTTGTATCACTGTTGGTAAAGGCTTCCGACATGACGGTGTATCACTGTTGGTAATAGCTTCCGACATGACGCTGTATCACTGTTGGTAATAGCTTCCTACATGACACTGTATCACTGTTGGTAAAGGCCTTCATGACACTGTATCACTGTTGGTAAAGGCTCACTGACAGTGTATCACTGATGACAAAGGCTCCTACATGACACTGTATCACTGTTGGTAAAGGCTCCTACATGACACTGTATCACTGTTGGTAAAGGCTTCCGACATGACGGTGTATCACTGTTGGTAAAGGCTTCCGACATGACGGTGTATCACTGATGGTAAAGGCGTCCTACATGACAGTGTGTCACTGTTGGTAAAGGCTTCCGACATGACGGTGTATCACTGTTGGTAAAGGCTTCCTACATGAGGGTGTATAACCGATGCTAGGCTTCGTACAAACCAGTGTATCACTGTTGGTAAGGCTTCCTACATGACACTGTATCACTGATGACAAAGGCTCCCTACATGACATGACACTGTATCACTGTTGGTAAAGGCTTCCTACATGACAGTGTATCACTGATGACAAAGGCTCCCTACATGACACTGTATCACTGTTGGTAAAGGCTCCCTACATGACACTGCATCACTGTTGGTAAAGGCTTCCTACATGACACTGTATCACTGTTGGTAAAGGCTTCCTACATGACACTGTATCACTGTTGGTAAAGGCTCACCACATGACACTGTATCACTGTTGGTAAAGGCTCCCTACATGACACTGTATCCTACATGACACTGTATCACTGTTGATAAAGGCTCACCACATGACACTGTATCACTGTTGGTAAAGGCTTCCTACATGACAGTGTATCACTGTTGGTAAAGGCTCACCACATGACACTGTATCACTGTTGGTAAAGGCTGCCTACATGACACTGTATCCTACATGACACTGTATCACTGTTGATAAAGGCTCACCACATGACACTGTATCACTGTTGGTAAAGGCTCCTACATGACACTGTATCCTACATGACACTGTATCACTGTTGATAAAGGCTCACCACATGACACTGTATCACTGATGACAAAGGCTTCCTTCATGACACTGTATCACTGTTGGTAAAGGCTTCCTACATGACAGTGTATCACTGTTGGTAAAGGCTTCCTACATGACACTGTATCACTGTTGGTAAAGGCTCACCACATGACACTGTATCACTGTTGGTAAAGGCTTCCTACATGACACTGTATCCTACATGACACTGTATCCTACATGACACTGTATCACTGTTGGTAAAGGCTTCCTACATGACACTGTATCACTGTTGGTAAAGGCTTCCTACATGACACTGTATCACTGTTGGTAAAGGCTCACCACATGACACTGTATCACTGTTGGTAAAGGCTTCCTACATGACAGTGTATCACTGTTGGTAAAGGCTTCCTACATGACACTGTATCACTGTTGGTAAAGGCTCACCACATGACACTGTATCACTGTTGGTAAAGGCTTCCTACATGACACTGTATCCTAAAGGCATGACACTGTATCCTGTACATGACACTGTATCACTGTTGGTAAAGGCTTCCTACATGACAGTGTATCACTGTTGGTAAAGGCTTCCTACATGACACTGTATCACTGTTGGTAAAGGCTCACCACATGACACTGTATCACTGTTGGTAAAGGCTTCCTGACATGATCACTGTTGGTATCCTACATGACACTGTATCACTGTTGGTAAAGGCTTCCTACATGACACTGTATCACTGATGACAAAGGCTTCCTTCATGACACTGTATCACTGTTGGTAAAGGCTTCCTACATGACAGTGTATCACTGATGACAAAGGCTCCCTACATGACACTGTATCACTGTTGGTAAAGGCTTCCTACATGACAGTGTATTGACTGATGACAAAGGCTCCCCTACATGACACTGTATCACTGTTGGTAAAGGGCTTCCTACATGACACTGTATCACTGTTGGTAAAGGCTCACTACATGACAGTGTATCACTGTTGGTAAAGGCTTCCTGTCATTGCGACACTGTATCACTGTTGGTAAAGGCTTCCTAAATGACACTGTATCACTGTTGGTAAAGGCTTCCTACATGACACTGTATCACTGTTGGTAAAGGCTTCCCACATGACAGTGTATCACTGATGACAAAGGCTCCCTACATGACACTGTATCACTGTTGGTAAAGGCTGGAAGCGACCTACATGACTGTATCACTGTTGGTAAAGGCTTCCTACATGACACTGTATCACTGTTGGTAAAGGCTCCCTACATGACATTGTATCACTGATGGTAGACTTCCTACATGACGGTGTATCACTGATGCGAAGGCTTCTACATGACAGTGTATCACTGATGCGAAATGACATATCACTGGCTGATGATTAATTATCCGTGTGTCTAGCTATATTGTAACATTTCAAAAAAACCAGTAACGACTGTCCACCATGTAAATATAAAATGTCAACGCCAGAGAATAACCTGGATACCTACGAATCGGAAAAGCAGAAAACCCTTCTTAAAACCTGTGTACATATTTGAATGGATACTGAAAATCGGCCATGACGCCCGGTGGTCGCTGAAAGAGTAAGCATGACCTCCACTAAAACTACCATAACAATTGAAAAGGTTTTCCCTTGTTCTAATGTATCGGATATCATTCGTCTTTTCACGGTGTTAAACTCCACACAAATCCCCTGATATCTGAGACCGTTTCAGACGTCACCTGTGGACAGTACATCAAGTAAGGTATTGAAACCATACCCTGCTTTCTAATGCATGGTAATCTGAAGCGCACGGACATCATATGAATAACCAGTCTGACACTATAGTATCATTATGGAGACTGAAGGTACCATTAATGCAACTGATTAATATATTGAGATTTTACAGTACAAGGACAATCCGTATCCAGGAAGCCTGTTTAACAATGCGGACAAACAAAGCCGTTAATGGAATATAACCGCCCGAGCAACATGCACTATCAGCAATGGGGCATGAAAGCGGGTGACGCTGTTATTTGTAAATGCTAGGAACCAGGATCATGTTGAAGCCTTTGTCACATTCAACAGGGAATAAAAGAATGTTCCAGGGTTGTTTTAGGGCGTATGTTTAACGAGTGAAATGAGTTACAAAACACATAAAGTTCTGCCACTAATAACACACTATATGAACTCGTTTGGAGTAGATTTAATTTGGGCTATGTTAAACATTCCTGTTAATTACCGACTGTAGACAGGCACTGATAAACACGTTGCACCTGTAATTGTACACACCATTACTCACTAAGTGTACATATTGCATAACCGTTCAGCGCCGTGTTAAGGCGGTGGGTAGTGGATAAATCGTTCACGTGTTACACTGACGGACCGGGTTTGATTCTCCAATGGTCAGCAGTGTACCTGTGCGGCATCCGAAATAAACACCTTTTTTATGCACATTGTGTGGATTGCGAGAGTTCATAGGACATGCATTTCGCCTTTTGCGAACACCTGGTGCTTTTCAGTGATCCATTCATATAACGAAGACTATGGCTATAGGTGTTTATGAATACTAAATATGTAAAACAGCCCTTAAAGACATCTGCCAGAGAATTCATTTGCGTTTTCAATGGTTTAAAATCATTTGCAGTTGTAATGTACCTAGTGTGGGGGTGTTCCTTACACCATGTGCACTATATCGCAACGAGAGAGACAAACTTCGTAGTTTAATGCAAGATGGCTAGCTCACCCTACATGACTTCATCATTCGCGTGACATGTAGATGACGTAATCAGAAATGCGGTACTCCTGATACGATGTACATGGGATTAGTGTCACAACTACTTCTAGCCAATACACTACATCAGTCAACTTTTAAAAGCAAAGTAGTACGTTTTAGGTGATCGCAGTAAACACGTCTTATGCTAACAGTCTCAAACTGCATTTGATATATTGTCGAATGTTGACAATCCTCCATGTGCAGGGAAATTCACGTGCGCTCTAAGTGCTTTGAGATACTGACATGTTGAAATTTATTTTACACCCTGACATGTGTTTCTGGGTGCTGAGGATACTGCTATCGTGTGTTGACATATTGCCATGTATTGACATCCTGACATGTGTTTCTAGGTGCTGACATACTGTCGAGTGTTGACATATTGCCTTGCATGTATTGACACCCTGACATGTGTTTCTAGGTGCTGAGATACTGTCTTTTGTTGACATACTGCCATGTATTGACATCCTGACATGTGTTTCTTAGTGCTGAGATACTATCGTGTGTTGACATACTGCCATGTATTGACACCCTGACATGTGTTTCTAGGTGCTGAGATACTGTCGTGTGTTGACATACTGCCATGTATTGACATCCTGACATGTGTCTCTAAGTGCTGAGATACTGACATGCTGCAATTTATTTACACCCTGACATGTGTTTCTAGGTGCTGAGATACTGTCGTGTTGACATATTGCCATGTCAATTTATGAGAATACCCATCTGAAATTGCAACAGAAATGATTTTTAACTGTTTTAAGACCCTAAACCATTCCCTTTATAACATATAAAATGTCTAGGAAAATCTCAGTGGTGGAACAAGGTCAAATGCGACCTCAAAGGGCATAGGGCTCATCTTCGCTTTCGAAATCTTAGATAGAAATGTAAACTTTTTGGCAATCAACTCACAATTGTGTCATGTTATATATCAAATTAAAGCTCAGATTACAGGCTTTTCAGAAATATACGATTATTGCGAAAACTTTCAGTTTTCAATTGTGTGACAATTGTTATCATGAAGAAATATTGTGATGAATATGTATCAACCAATAGTCTTTCAAATAATAATGAAGTAATGAAATAGAATGAACGATCAATGTCTTATATTGACACAATGACAATTTCATCACGTACAAGGATAGGATCCTTTTGCCATCTCTTTTCCATCCCCAATCTGTCACAAAGCGGATGAAAAACAATGTGTCACACCAAACGTCCGCTTAATTTGGGATCAGCCTCTCTGTGCGCTGGGAAAGCTTCAATGATAATTTCCAGTGAGCCTTCATCAAGTGTTTTGAAGAACGTCGTCCTAGGGATGGGCCGAATCATCATGTGTCTGGATCCGGGTCTGTTTGAACTTCTGATATATACTTAGCCGAGTAGCACAGTTAGTCAAGCATACTAACGGGGAAGCTGTTGCCAGAGCTATTCGAGGCTCACTTTCTTGTAGACACAGCTCTCAATGGTCTGTTGGTATTAAGAACTTTTAATGCCAGCCTTCCTAGCTTCCGTACACCTGATGATGAAGCTGACCTTGCCTCTCCCCTTCCTGACACTGATGATGAGGATCTCAACATGACGACAGTGCCATACAATGAGCTGGTGAGTGGTGAATCCTTGACTGTTGGTGAAACTATCGTTCAAAAAGACACTAGAAAGCATTCACCATCGTGTTAAATCCAAGATAACGATGCGCTAAAGCAATATGAAGACAACAAACTTTGGATCAGTACATGGTAGACATGGTGGGATATCTTACGGATTTTCATGTAAAGCTGAAAGATTTGGAAGTGGAAGATGCACCTAAAGATGTTATATTGCTGACATGTTGCCATTATTTGCAGCAGCTGGCGTAGCATAACTTGTACTTGCAGTCTAGTTCGGTTGTGCAGCCTGTAATATTATTGAAGCCTCCTGCCAAGACCTTACACGCACCCCCAAGACAACTGAACTCTTCAGCTCCATGTCATCGTATTTATCTGCTGCGCTAATTTGTTGTGGGGGAGGATTTTCCAACCAGATCTTGTGATGATTGAACAGGTGCTCGTAATACAGAACATTACAAGAACAAATGGAGAGGACTTACAAGGGGACGAGGGCATGTCTCTGAAAACCTGAGAGGTTTACATGGCGCCATGTCAATGCCGCATCATGCGGAAGTCAGCAAAATAAAAGCGGTGATTTTGCAAGTAGTGTGAAAACCTTAGGGAAACTCTGAACAAGCCAAGGGACATGTCCTAATGTAAAGACGGAGAGAGAGACAGGAATGATGCCATGAAACTTCTCCATGTCATTTCAAGACAGAGACCCATTCAAAACAAAATCCTGTTAAAACATTTCAAGCAGGTTGTCGCAGGTGCAACTGTGAATGTAGATGATGCTAGCATGTTGTGTTGGTAGCTCTATTTTGGGAATAAACCAAGCACTACCATTGGCAGCTTCAAGTGACAAAAAGATCCAGAAGCAACTACAAATGATCCAAAGAAACCTATTTACACACCACAAGATGAAGAAATTTGCAGCATTGATCCAGTTTTATTGTTTTCAAAGAGGTTTGCCGATGGCCAGTCAACACACAACTTCGAATTTTTGCTAAAAGTTTGGACTTTTACGAAGTTCCTCCACCTGCACTGTTTGATTCTCCACCTCTTTCCTGAAGGAGCAAAACACACCTGCCCTGGCTTCATTCATATCAACATGTTGGATGATGGTGGTTTCCCCTGGTCCAGTTCTGATGCTGTGTGTGTTCTCGATGGAGAGGTTTTGCTTCGCGCGCATACTCTACCTACCTTGGCCGAGTGGAGTATCTTTGCACTGACTTATTGCATGCATGCTGCTGCACATATGTCAAAACCACACTATGACAGAGATACTGTAGTGTTCAGCGATGGATACTCAAGTTGCATATACACAGTATACAACATACAAATGAGACGAACTGGTGGACTTAAAATTTGGTTAAAATTTGATGAGAGTATGATTTTACAATCAAAGAAAAGTCATTCCACGCCAGGTGGTTTGAGACCAAAAGAACAGTTCGTCATGGTATGAGGCTCCTATCTAGAAGCTAAAGGATGTATTTACGCAGTTCAGAAGCCACTGGGTAGATGCTGCTGTTGTATTGATAGTTCTAAGCAGCAGTTTCACTTGTATGCCAGTCACCAACAGTTGTCATCGGGGACGACTCCGGATCCTGCTGGTGACACAAATCCTGGAATCGCGTGATATCTTCTTGCTTGCCAGTCAACCCCCAAGAAAAGTTCTTTGAAAGAATTTTTTTGAACATCAGCGAAACCTAGAGCATAGAAGCATTCTTGTTCATACATCCTGTCTTAGGCTGTGATGCGACATCAAGAATCCACCAAAGTTGTATGAACAGCAGAACACTTGTTTCATTGAAGCTGGAGGAAGGCCATGGTTTGTCTCCTGTATGGAAACAGGTGAAATTCTGAACTTACTCAGACTACAGACGTTTTTTAATGAGAAAAATAGCCTCAAGCCAGATGCATGTTTATCCTCAGAATCGTCCGCCACCATCAACAGCCGATCGGTCTGCAACAGTCGCGGGTTTACTTTCTTGAATTCAAAGTGAAGGAAGTGCCATCCTTGGTTGACAGATTGGGGATGGAAAAGAAGTGTAAGGACAACAACGAAGATCTTCCCAGCTCCCAAAGACATTGACAATTATCATATACAGCTGTAAAACAAATAGCTCTTTCAAAGATGCATAGAAGACATGGATTAGGATACTCCCTTACATTGCGAGGTACATTAAAATGGTTGTGCATGTCTGGTCTTTCAGAACTGTTGTAAAATAATTTTTGAAAGACATGGCTGGCCGTTCTGTCAAAACAAGATTAGCTAATGAATGCCAATTGATTCATAATGAAATATTGATATTCCATGAAGTTGAGTAATGAACACCTCTCTTACATAACTTTCAATCATAAAATGACCTGTTTTTCATCATTGTACGTGATGAGTGTGTGTCAATATATGTATTGATCGTTCATTCTATATCATTATTATTTGGAATGACTATTGGTTAGTACATATTCATCACAATATATGTCTTCCTTGATAACAAGTATCACGGGTGAATTGAAAACTGAAGAAGTTTTGGCATAATCGTAACATAAATATGCATGTGGATGTCGGGATACGTTTTTCAATTTTTGAGATATTTTTTAAAATAAGAACAATATGATGGAACTAATCCCACAATAGAAACCAATATTTCTGAAAAGCCTGTAATCTGAGCTCTAATTTGATTATATAACGCTGACGCTGGCAATTGAGTTGATTCCAAAATGCATTCTATCTAAGATTTCAGAAGCGAAGATGAGCCCTATGCCCATGAGGGGTCGACTTTGACCTTGTTCCACTTTTGAGATTTTTCCCTGCCTTTTTGTATGATGTTATAAAGGAATGGTTCAAGGTCTTAAAACAGTTGATTATTTCTTATTTGCAATTTGTGGTGGGTTAGGTCAAAATCTAACCGGGATGACTGGACTAATGTATTGACATCCTGACATGTGTTTCCTAAGGTGCTGAGATACTGTCATTGTGTTGACATGCACTGCAATGTATTGACATCCTGACGCGTAGTTTCCTAGGTGCTCTGGGATAATGTCGTGTGTTGACATACTGCCATATATTGACACCCTGACGTGTTTCTAGGTGCTGAGATACTATCGTGTGTTGACCGTGTATTGACACCCTGACATGTGTTTCTAGGTGCTGAGGATACAATCGTGTGTTGAAATACTGCCGTGTATTGACACCCTGACACGTGTTCTAAGTGCTACGAGATACTGTCGTGTTGACCTGCCACCATGTATTGTACCCTGACGTATTACCACAGAAGTGCTCAGATACTGACGTGTTGACATACTGTATTGACAACCTGACATGTGTTTTCTAAAGTCTTTGAGGATACTATCGGTGTGTTGACATATATTGCCGTCGTATTGACTTGCCCTCATGTGTTTTAAGTGCTGAAGGAGGATACTGTCGTGTGTTGATACTGCCATGTATTGACGCCTGACACGTGTTTCCTGAAGTGCTGAGATACTATCGTGTGTTGACATATTGCCATGTATTGACACCCTGACGCTAATGTTTCTAAGTTAACGATACAATCGTGTGTGTTGACATATTACTTATGTATTGACACCCGACTGGAGATATATCGTACCGTATATTGACACTGACATGTGTTTCCTAAGTGCTTTACAGGATACAGTCGTGTGTTGACTGTGCCATATTGACACCCTCACATGTATTGTTTCTAGGTGCTGAATACTATCGTGTGTTGACATATTGCCATGTATTGACATCTGACATGTGTGTTTCCTGGGTGCTGGGAGGATACTATCGTGTGACATACCGCCATGTATTGACACCCTGACATGTGTTTCTAGGTGCTGAGGATACTATCGTGTGTTGACAAATTACCGTAGCATCCTGACATGTGTTTCTAGGTGCTGAGATACTATCGTGTGTTGACATGCAACATATTAATCCTATACTTCCGGTACTGCTCCACAATTCAAGGCACCACCCTGACCTTATTACACCGTGGTCATGGCTGCTCAGGTTTTCCACCTATCGTACGATGCAAGTCCGAAGTCAATAAGTATTATTATTGTTCTATATATTGTCAATAAAGCATTGTTGTTTTGGGGATATTACACAGGGATTAGGGCAGCTTAGCATGTCCTCGAATTTATCGGTTCCTGTCACCATATCAAGTTTTTTCAATAAGTAGAGATAACTATAAGGCGAAATATGTGAGATAACATATAAACGAAATATTCTCAAGCGACAAACCAATTTCATCACCTGACCTCGCCTCACAAAATGGTGAAAATGTGGGTGCAGTTCACTGGCGATATGTATGCGATTTTTCACAATCAACGATAATGATATATAGCTTTGACTTAAAGACCTGCCGTTTGTCATCAGCTACCGTGCGCGACTACCGCAGGCGACCTTTTAAGGTGTAACATATCATTCTACCAAAAGTTTAGCAGGAGTCAAAGGTCTATTTTGCATTTTATAGAAACGTATGAGTTAAACTTTCTATAAATGTAGTTTTACTAATGTATGTTTTTCTAATTCATCTATCATTTGAAGATCATATATATATACGTTTGGATGGCACTGTATGCATGAAGAACACCAATTACAAAGGAAATTAAAGTTGGTACTTTGTATTTAGATCACCAAATATAAGATAATTTCTCCGTAGCAAAGTATCAACAATACCACAAATGTTGGACTACACCATACAAATTTCGTTTATTGACATTCTGGCAACAACAATTCAGCTGATGTCAGAAGGAATGGTTTTGATATCATCAATATTGTTTATATTTATTGGCACTTCACGCCCCAATACTGCACTGCACTAACGATGAAACCCTTAAAAGCTGATTGATAATAATATGACATCTAATGGAAGGTTTGTGGCCAGGAGGCATTATGTTATTCACTGGTGTGTGCACTTTTGGTGATTTACAGTGTGAAATATTACGACTTTGGTTTTCTTGATTCATTTTACACCGGCAATCATTAAAACATTTTTAAATGATATTACACAATGATAAGAGGCTTAATATGGTATCCATCAAATATATACACACCACTTCATATACCTCTGAAATGTTTAATAATAAAGTATGTATCAATACATTTCTTTTGATTGTAATAGATGCCAATTTCCGATTCTTTTCACGCTCACTGGACCCTGATGAGGTCCTAGCTATGCAAACATTGTTACACAAGCGGACAGGTTTCCATTATAGGTCCACCAGCTTAATCGCCTTCGCTTCAACCAAATCGTCATTTCTTTACGGAACAAAATGTGGTGGGAGAAAGGAGCTACAGACGTTACGGAATACTTGTGTGTGCTGTTGGGGCAGTAGTTGTTTAGTTACATGCAATATGTTATTACTCTCTCTTCTGGTTTGTATTGAGTGTTAACCGATAATGTTATTCTTGAGGGCATTTAAGTTAGTGAATAAGGTGTGAGTATATATGGATGGCAACTTCTTGTTTATTGTATATCCACAACGTTCTGGGCTACTTCTTGCCCCTTCTTCAGGAGCAATGTGTGAAAAAAAGCA